>NW_028270159.1:29324847-29624847 GCF_037043375.1 Chiloscyllium plagiosum | reverse complement strand
ATAGGTGTATACCACTGGGCAAGAGTTACAGCTGGGGGAAAGGCAATTACGATGCGATTAGGCAAGATTTAGGAAGCATAGGATGGGGAAGGAACTGCAGGGGATGGGCACATTAGAAATGTGGAGCTTATTCAAGGAAAAGCTGCTGTGTGTCTTAGATAAGTATGTACCTGTCAGGCAGGGAGGAAGCTGTAGAGCGCGGGAGTCGTGATTTACGAAGGAAGTGGAATCTCTGGTCAAGAGGAAGAAGAAGGCTTATGTTAGGATGAGATGTGAAGGCTCAGTTAGGGCGCTTGAGGGTTATAAGGTAGCCAGGAAAGACCTAAAGACAGAGCTCAGAAGAGCCAGGAGGAGACATGAGAAGTTGTTGGCGGATAGGATCAGGTTAAACCCTAAGGCTTTCTATAGGTACTTAAGGAATAAAAGAATGACGAGAGTAAGATTAGGGCCAATCATGGATAGTAGTGGGAAGTTGTGTGTGGAGTCAGAGGAGA
Source organism: Chiloscyllium plagiosum (assembly GCF_037043375.1). Lineage (NCBI taxonomy): Eukaryota > Metazoa > Chordata > Chondrichthyes > Orectolobiformes > Hemiscylliidae > Chiloscyllium > Chiloscyllium plagiosum. The sequence continues at coordinate 29,624,353 of NW_028270159.1, read as the reverse complement.
TAGGGGAAGCACTAAATGAATATTTTTCGACAGTATTCACTCTAGAAAACGACAATGTTATTGAGGAGATTACTGAAATACAGGCTACTAGACTAGGTGTGATTGAGGTTCACAAGGAAGAGGTATTAGAAATCCTGCAGAGTGTGAAAATAGATAAGTCCCCTGGGCCGGATGGGATTTATCCTAGGATCCTCTGGGAAGCCAGGGAGGAGATTGCCGAGCCTTTGGCATTGATCTTCAAATCGTCATTGTCTACAGGAAAAGTGCCAGAAGACTGGAGGATAGCAAATGTGGTTCCCCTGTTCAAGAAGGGGAGTAAAGACAACCCTGGTAATTATAGACCAGTGAGCTTTACTTCAGTTGCTGGCAAAGTGTTGGAAAAGGTTATAAGAGATAGGACTTATAATCATCGAGAAAATAATAATTTGATTAGGGATAGTCAGCACGGTTTTGAGAAGGGTAGGTCGTGCCTCACAAACCTTATTGCGTTCTTTGAGAAGGTGACCAAACAGGTAGATGAGAGTAAACCGGTTGATGTGGTGTATATGGATTTCAGCAAGGCATTCAATACGGTTCCCCACAGCAGGCTATTGTACAAAATGCGGAGGAATGGGATTGTGGGGGATATATCAGTTTGGATCAGTAATTGGCTTGCTGAAAGAAGACAGAGGGTGGTGGTTGATGGGAAATGTTCATCCTGGAGTCCAGTTACTAACGGTGTACTGCAAGGGTCGGTGTTGGGTCCACTGCTGTTCGTCATTTTTATAAATGACCTGGATGAGGGCGTAGAAGGGTGAGTTAGTAAATTTGCAGACGACACTAAGGTCGGTGGAGTTGTGGATAGTGATGAAGGATGTTGTAGGTTACAGAGAGACATAGATAAGCTGCAGAGCTGGGCTGAGAGGTGGCAAATGGAATTTAATGCAGACAAGTGTGAGGTGATTCACTTTGGTCGGAGTAAGCAGAATGCAAAGTACTGGGCTAATGGTAAGATTCTTGGTAGTGTAGATGAGCAGAGAGATCTCGGTGTCCATGTACACAGATCCTTGAAAGTTGCCACCCAGGTTGACAGGGTTGTTAAGAAGGCATACAGTGTTTTAGCTTTTATTAACAGAGGGATCGCGTTCCGGAACCATGAGGTTATGCTGCAGCTGTACAAAACTCTGGTACAGTCGCATTTGGAGTATTGTGTACAGTTCTGGTCACTGCATTATAAGAAGGATGTGGAAGCTTTGGAAAAAGTGCAGAGGAGATTTACTAGGATGTTGCCTGGTATGGAGGAAAGGTCTTACGAGGAAAGGCTGAGAGACTTTAGGCTGTTTTCGCTAGAGAGAAGAAGATTGAGAGGTGACTTAATAGAGACATATAAGATAATCAGAGGGTTAGATAGGGTGGACAGGGAGAGCCTTTTTCCAAGGATGGTGACGGTGAGAATGAGGGGGCATAGCTTTAAATTGAGGGGTGATAGATATAGGACAGATGTCAGAGGTAGTTTCTTTACTCAGAGAGTAGTAAGGGTATGGAATGCTTTGCCTGCATCTGTAGTAGATTCGCCAACTTTAAGTACATTTAAGTCGTCATTGGACAAGCAAATGGACGTAGATGGAATAGTGTAGGTGGGATGGGCTTCAGATTGGTATGACAGGTCAGCGCAACATCGAGGGCCGAAGGGTCTGTACTGCGCTGTAATGTTCTATGTTCTATCCCAGTAACCCTGTATTTCCCATGGTTAATCCACCTAGCCTGTATACCTTTGGACTGGTGATGGAAGGAGACAGATGGAAAGAAGGTTGGAATCTCTATCCTCACCGTCCACAGCACTAGACTACAACATGCTTATAAAAGCGTTTGTGGTCTCAGCAACTTGCACTTCCTGTGTGAACCTTAGCGTATCACTCCATCACTAAATGGGGTTTATTTCAACTGATTCAGCATTATCTGCTGTTGTGTTTTTACTAATTCAGACAATGCACTTGAATGCACAAATTTAGTTCAACTCCAACCATCAGTATGTTTCATTTACAGAATTATTGTCTTCATATACTCCATGGCTTCTTTCTAGACACTAGGAACATACGTGACTGGTTTAATTTCAACCTTTGAATTGACAAGTCAATTCTACATGTTAAAGTTATAGATTACTCAAATTCACTAACCTACATTATACTGTATCATAGGGTGTAGGGTTGGCTGAGAGTTTGGCCAGTGCTGAAACAGCATCCAACTATCTTTGTAAGCTCATTAGACTCCATTGCTGCCTGAGGTACAATTGCTCATCTACTCTCAGTATCTTTCTGTGAATCTTTCAAATTTCTGTTTCCAGCACAAGTTGAATAGCTTTCACTAAAGCTCTGTTTCTGGCACTGTAAGAAAACTGATTTCAAAGCTCCAAGTTTTCCATTATTCTATAGAGATCATTGATGAAATTGTCCACAGATTTCCATGGAAGCTGAATACTTCTGATTAATGTTACTCATTCAAGAGTTTTGTTGGTACTCAAATTGAACTACTTTTCAAAAGCTTTTAAAACCTTACCAGAAGTAACTGTGGTTTTTAAAAATATTCTTGTGATTTATAACGTCACCTGCAAAAAGACCCACTGAATACAATAGTGTATCAACCTATTCAACTTCAGATTTGGGATTTAATTCAAAGTAATTCTGTTTCTTAAGAATTATTTTCCCTCCATAAATCTTCTGTTTGACACTTCTGACCTTGAATCTACTAGAAACTATTATTTACCTTTCTGGTTCTTCTTAATGTGTTTATTTATTCCTATTATTTGAAAGGGCTTTTAAGTCTGCTGCATTTCAATGTTGTTTCCAATCTGTTGTCTTTAAGTATTGTATTCCTACATTAAATTAACACAATTTAAATTTTGTGTCTTAAAGACTTAAAATTTGAAAATCACTATGATATAACAATATTTTCCTTATCTGCAGGCTTTTAAATTTTGTACTGCAGCAAAACTACATGAAATTCTTCCAATAAGACTTTAAATTATGTAAATAGCTAATCTTTCGTGCCATGAAGTTTTAAAATTCTGTTTCACGAAACACTCTCTGTAATTCATTCGTGAGCTTTAATCCATTTTTAACAATAAAAATGGTGGCTTTCTATACTTTGCAGGGCTTTGACACGATCTGCAGCCAAAATGAATGCTTTGCACTTTTTTGTGGACAAAAAGGCCCTCACAACCAACAAGTCCTCTTACACAATATTTTAAATTAACCGTGACCGTGACCTTATGACCTTCCCACCAAAATCATACTTAAGTTCCAGGTATCTTGATCTTAGTAAAGTATTCTGTTTCTTCTAAGTTCCTTCTCCTGTTGGACTCTTCCTTCCAATTAATTTTAAATTGCCCTTTTTTTTTGTCTTAAATAGAATTTGTGAGCTTTTTAGTACTGCAGTTCTGTGATAAATTATTTTTTCAGGCGCTTGCTCTGTCCCTTGCAACTGTGCCTCATGCAGCCTGCTCATGATGGCGGCTTGCTTTGGGAGATAAGAACTCCCTTCACTCCTGTTCCTTCCCTGCCTGGTCTTTGCAATGTTTTTATAATTTTCTTCCCCTTTTCCAAATCTCTAACGTTACATCTGGGATGTTCAATTGCTACCTAAAGAGCCTCCTTCTCTAAGGTTTCTGTCTCTTCCAAGTGTGGCTAGCTTTGGCTACCTTCTTAGTCCACAGTGTTTCTTTGGACATTTGTCTGAGGTAAGGTCACAGTGGACGCAAACCGTTAACTCTGTTTCTGCCTCCAAAGGATTGGGTTTTTCCAACATTTTAGCCGTTGGTATCAGATTCCCAGCATCTGCAATATTTTGCCTTTATTCCAATATCTGTGCAGCCTAATCGGGTGATTTGGTAATCTGAGAGCAGCCTGTGCTCATTCCACACAGGTTCAAGTGGTCCCTGTGTCTCAGGGTAAAACAGGCTGTCTCTTTTTTGGCTTCGAAAAGCTTGGAGATAGTTTCGACAGGTCTAAAAAAAAGTTTTGTTTTTTAAAATAAACTGATCTCATTATAAGGTATCCTGTCAATTAGCAGCCATGGCAAGGGGAGTATATTATTCAGTAGCAAGGACATAGTGTTAATGAGTTCTCAGGATAGCTACCCATCAGAATCCTTTGACAGAACCAAGCTATTTGCATAGTTGCAGAAGTGGTGAAATGTGACAAAGGTTGCAGGATATAATCAGGACAAGTTTACCACTTAAGTTAAGCCCTATATAACGTCAGTACAGATACCAACACCACTTTTCAATGAGTCACAGCAAAGTAAGAGGCAAGCACAGCAAAATTGGTCTCATAAAAGCAATCAAGATAACACATTTGACCAGATCTTGGGTTATAGAGTTGTACAGCACAGAAAACAGCTCTTCAGTCTAACTTGTCCATGTTAACCAGATATTCTAAATTAAGCTAGTCCTGTTTGCCAGCATTTGGCATATATCCTTCTAAACCCTTTCTATTTCATGTATCCATCCAGATGCCTTTTAAATGTTGTGATTTTACCAGCCTCCACCACTGGCTCTGGCAGCTCATTCCATTCACGCACCACCCTCTGTGTGAAAATGTTGCCCCTTAGGTCTATTCTAAATCTCTCTCACCTGAAATCTACACCTTCTAGTTTTGGGCTCATCTACCCTGGGAAAAAGACCTTGGTTATTCATTCTGTCCATGCCCTTCATGACTTTATAAACCTCTATAAGTTAACCCTTCAGCCTCCGATGCTCCAGGGAAACGAGCTCCAAACTATTTAACCTCTCCATATAGCTCAAACCCTCCAACCTCGGCAACATCCTTGTAAGCCTTGAACCTACCCTCCAAAGGCTTTGTTTAGCAACAGTCCCCAGGACCTTATCATTGAGTGTATAAATCCTGTTCTGATTTGCTTTTCCAAAATGCATCACCTCACATGGATCTAAATTAAACTGCATCTGCCAGTCCTTGGCCCGTCGTATCAAGGTCCCATTGTACTCTGAGGTAACCTTCACTGTTCACTACACCACCAATTTTGGTGTCATCTGCAAATTTCCTAAGCATTCCTCCAACATTCACATCCAAATCATTTATATAAATGACAGAAAGCAATGGACCCAGCATGGATTCTTGCAGCACACCACTGATCACAAGCCTCCTGTTTGAAAAGCAAACATCCACTACCATCCTCTGTCTCTGACCTTCAAGCCAATTTTGTACCCAAATGGCTAGCTCTCCCTGGATTCCATGCAATTTAATCTTGCTAATCATGTGGAACCTTGCCAAATGCCTTGCTGAAGTCCATCGAGACAACTTTCACCGCTCTGCCTTCATCAATCTTCATTTACACCTCTTCAAAAAACTCAATCAAGTTAGTGAGATAAGATTTCCCATGCACAAAGCCATGTTGACAATCCATAATCAGTCCTTGCCTTTCCAAATACATGTAAATCCTGTCTCTCAGAATCCCCTTCAATAACCTCCCCACCACTGACATCAGGCTCATGGGTCTATAGTTCCCTGGCTTTTCCTTACCACTGTTTTTAAATAGTGGCACCACGTTAGCCACTATTCTTCCAGTCTTCCCACACTTCACCCATGGCTATCAATGATACAAATATCTCTGCGAAGGGCCGAGTAATCACTTCCCTAGCTTACTACACAGTTCTGGGAAACACCTGATCAAGTCCCAGGGATTTATCCAACTTTCAAGATATACATCACCTCCTCCTCTGAAATATGGACACTTTTCCAGATATCACTATTTATTTCTCTAAATTCTCTAGCTTTCACGCCCTTCTCCACAGCAAATACTGATGCAAAATATTCGTATAGTATCTCGCCCATCTCCTGTGGTTCCACATATAGGTGGCCTTATTGATCTTTAAGGGACCCGATTCTATCCCTAGTTACTCTTTCGTCCTCAATGTATTTGTAGAATCCCTTTGGATTCTCCTTAACCCTATTTGCCAAAACTATCTAGTGTCCCCTTTTTGCCCTCCTGATTTTCCTTGAGTATACGCCTACTGTCCTTATACTTCAAGACATTCACTCCATCCCAGCTGTCTGTACCTGCCATATGCCTCCTCCTTTTTCTCTAGTCATCCAGCATTCCATACTCCTACCAGCCCTACCTGCCTTACTGTCTCTGGACTCTTGTTATCTCATTTTTGTAGACCTCCCACTCTCCAAACATCCCTTTACCAATGAATAACCTCTCCCAATCAACTTTTGAAAGCTCTTGCCTAATACCGTCAAAATTGGCCTTACTCCAATTTAGAACTTTAACTTTTAGAACAGGTCTATCATTTTCCATAACTATTTTAAAATCAATAGAATTATGATCACTGGCCCTAAAGTGCTCTCCCACTGACTCAGTCACTTGCCCTGCTTTATTTCCCAAGAGAAGGTCAGGTTTTATTCCTTCTCTAGTGGATACATCCACATACTGAATAAGCAAATTTTCTTGTACACACTTAATATATTTCTCCCCATCCAAGCCCTTAACACTATGCCAATCTATGTTTGGAAAATTAAAATCTCCTACATTACAACCATATCATTCTTACAATATCTGAGATCTAACAAATTTGATCCTCAATTTCCTGCTGACTACTGAGGGGTGCCTATACTACAATCCCAAAAAGGTGATAATCTCTTTCTTATTTCTCAGTTCCACCCAAATAACTTCATTAGATGCACTCCCAGGAATATCCTCCCTAAGGGATTCTGGGTAATCCAAGATGGAGGATGGGAAAAAGTTGTGGCTGTAAGAGCCGCAACTTTTTTGAGGTATTTTCAGTGATATTTCCTCAAATTTAAAGTGTGGTAATTATTGTTTTATAAGCTGTTGCATGGCTTTGCAATTTTAAAAAGGAGGAAGAGACACAAAGCATTGACCACATGAGAAGTGAAACAAACAGAGATGGAATGAACTACCAGATGAAGTGATGGAGGCTGGCATAATTACAGCATTTAAAAGGCATCTGGATGGGTACATGAATAGGAAGAGTTTAGAAGGATATGGGCCATATGCTGACAAATAGGACTAGATTAATTCAGGATATCTGGTTGGCAATGATGAGTTGGACCGAAGGGTCTGTTTCCAGGCTGTACAGCTCTACAACTCTAAGTACAGCTGTAATGTTATCCCTGACCAAAAATGTCATTCCCCCTCCTCTCTTACCCACTTTTGTATCCTTCTTAAAACTTCTACACCCTGGAATATTAAGCTGCCAGTTTCTGTAATAGCTACAAAATCCAGTTCCATGCTCCCAATCATGCTGAGTTCATCTGCCTCTTGTATTGAAATAAATGCAGTTTAATTTATCAGACTTATCTCATTTTCTGCCTTGACTATCTGTCATGTTCCTCTTCTCAGCTGTATCAGTGTTAGACACTGCTTTTCTCACTATCTCTTTGGTTAATCATGAGAACATTACAATTGTTAAATAGTCACTTGGTAATTCAGAACTTGAGTATCACTGAGGAAAGGGAACTTGCAGGTAAAGCTTTTTGTCTTGCATTCATCAGGAGAGAATCACAGGAATTCCAAATATCAAAGGGAGCAACAATTTATACTGCAGGAGAAGAGGATGATGATTGATTGTGAAATCGACTCTGATTGACAGAGAAGCGATCATGGACAATGCTCCAAGGAGCAATTAATTGTCAAGTTTTTGTTTAAATTCAGATAGTACAAGTTGATTAATTAAGTCATTATGACAGGAGCTACACCAGGGAATTGCTATCCCCATGATTTGTTTAGTTGTAAAAGACAAATGTGTGGATGTATTCTTTCTAAATGCAATCATTTGGCAGTTTTGATAATCTTGCAATTCTGGCCTAATGAAAAGTTTTGAAGGCATGTTGTTTTCTTGGTTTGGGGGGGGGGGGGGGGGGGGGGATTTGGAAGATTACAATTGCTATTAGCATCAGTGAGCTCTGCCCCACACTTCTGCTTGCCTGCCACTTCAACACATTGCCATGTTCCCTGGTCAACATCACTGCCCTTGGCTTGCTGCAGTGCTCCAGGGAAGCTCAGCATGATCTGGACAAATAGCATCTTGCTTTTTGCTGGGGACCCTGCAGTCTTTGGAATTCAATATCAAGTTCTATAATATTAGAGCCTGAACACCTTTTCCTTTATCATCTCCCACACCCCAGACCCTGTCATAATATGAATTGCTCTCAGTCGAGAGTGTAGCGCTGGAAAAGCACAGCCGGTCAGGCAGCAACCAAGGGCAGGAGAATCGAGCGCAAGCCCTTCATCAGAAAAGCCTCAATCCTGATGAAGGGCTTACACTCGATTCTCCTGCTCCTCAGATGCTGCCTGACCTGCTGTGCTTTTCCAGTGCCACACTCTCAACTCTGAAGTCCAGCATCTGCAGTCCTCACTTTCTTTATGAATTGCTCTCAGCAGAGTCAACCCAATGTCACCTACTTATTGTCGCCATTGTCAGGTTTTCTCCTTCTCTGGTTTACTATCAACCAAACTAACTTTCTTTCCCTCACTCTGGGCTCAATCTCCATCTATCTGCTCACTCAATCCCTCCCCCCCATGCCTCGCTATCCTCTATCTTCAGCAGATACACCAATCTTTTCCTAGCTACTATCACTTCTCTCCACAGATGTTGCAAACCCTGGAGAGATGTAAGAGATTTGTACAGAGGAATTTTCAATTTTTCAGGCAATTGCCTTATCTCAATCTACGTGATGGATTTTACAGGGTCCCAAAACACAACTCCAATCTATGGTGTCTGGCCTTCAGAAAATTTGAGATCCTATGTTTAATTATATCGATTGCTCAATTAATGCAAGTTCATAAGTTCACAAGGTATAGGAACAGAATTAGGCCATTTGGCCCACCAAGTCTGCTCCACCATTCTATCATGGCTGACATGCTCCTCACACCCATTTTCCTAGTCACCGAAATATATTCACATAAAGCTGCGGCCATTCTTCTACAACAGAATATAAGTTTGTTATAAAAGAAATAAAACAAAGAAACCAAGTTATACATCGCAGTTAAAAAATCATGCCGTAAGTACTAAACCAACATGTCTCCCAACACTATCCATTACAGAGACTCAAGTCCGGAGAAATTATCCTGCTGCATCAACTCTAAGTTTTTAAATGCTCCTTCCATTTTCTTTCTCTAGAACTTCGGAGCAATTTTATGCTTCCTCACATGTTTGATGACATGAAACTTTCACAATTCTGATGGCTTAAACATTTGCAATTCTAACTATATGAAGATTTCTATCCCAAACTCTCCTAGCCTGGAAGCTTCACAAACTAAGAAAAAATTCTGTTGCCATCACTGGTTTACTCTGAACTGAATTCTGCTCGGAGAGAAACAATAAACTTGCTTCTGACCAGAACACTTAATTCTTCTTAAATAAAATTGTGATTTTGGAACCGAACTGAACTGAAAACAACACCAGTGATTTAATGTGTTGACACTGCCTGTCTTTAAACTAAATGTATAAACATTTTATTCCACTAACACTCTCAGAGTTCTCCCATTCACATGTTTTCTTGGAACTGATACATTTAAGTTACTGCTTCAGAATGACTTTCTAACCTTTTGGGCCATATTCAAATACGATCCAAATCCCTGGAATAATAATAACATATTTTACAGACATTTCTGATCAGAGTATTGAGTACAGGAGCTAGGAGGTCATGTTGCAGCTGTATAGGACATTGGTTAGGTCACTGTTGGAATATTGCGTGCAATTCTGGTCTCCTTCCGATCGGAAAGATGTTGTGAAACTTGAAAGGGTTCAGAAAAGATTTATAAGGATGTTGCCAGGTTGGAGGATTTGAGCTATAAAGAAAGGCTGAACAGGCTGGGGCTGTTTTGCCTGGAGCGTCGGAGGCTGAGGGGTGACCTTATAGAGGTTTACAAAATTATGAGGGGCATGGATCAGGTAAATAATCAAAGACTTTCCCCTGGGATCGGGGAGTCCAGAACTAGAGGGCATAGGTTTAGGGTGAGAGGGGAAAGATATAAAAAAGACCTACGGGGCAACCTTTTCACACAGAGGGTGGTACATTTATGGAATGAGCTGCCAGAGGAAGTGGTGGAGGCTGGTACAATTGCAACATTTAAGAGGCATTTGGATGGGTATATGAATAGGAAGGTTTTAGAGAGATATGGGCCGGGTGCTGGCAGGTGTGACTAGATTGGGTTGGGATATCTGGTCGGCATGGACTGGTTGGACCGAAGGGTCTGTTTCCATGCTGTACATCTCTATAAGTGTCTTACTGGCTAATTGAGATGAGGTGACTGAAGAACGGTGGGCGGCACGGTGGCACAGTGGTTAGCACTGCTGCCTTACAGCGCCTGAGACCCGGGTTCACTTCCCGCCTCAGGCGACTAACTGTTTGGAGTTTGCACGTTCTCCCCGTGTCTGCGTGGGTTTCCTCCGGGTTCTCCGGTTTCCTCCCACAGTCCAAAGATGTGCAGGGCCAGGTGAATTGGCCATGTTAAATTGCCCGTAGTGTTAGGTAAGGGGTAAATGTAGGGGTATGGGTGGGTTTCGCTTCGGCGGGTCGGTGTGGACTTGTTGGGCCGAAGGGCCTGTTTCCACACTGTAATATAATCTAATCTAAACATAGAATGGTCCTGAGAGGCCTGTCAAAGTTGGGTGTGGGCACGGCCTCTGTGCCCACATAGAGAACACACAATTTACCTTTTATGACATATCCCATCATCAATCCAGCTGGCAATTTTGTGATCTTTTGCAAAGACTGTGTAGGCATTTTAAATTTAAATGGACCCTTCTACCAACTAAACCAATGATGGACATCAGACGTAAGAACTGTTCCTTCTGATTAATCTTGGTAATGACAGGAAATGTCATATTGTTAAATAACAAATATTTGCATGTAATTTGAATAAGTCCAGTGCTATTTCAGCGAGGGTATTACACACTGAGCAACACTTTCAACAAAAAAAATTCCCAAATACACAGGAAGTTAACAAAGCATGAATCATCTGCCCTTTTGCAACTTAGAAGAGGATTGTTTCAGTTAACACATCTTTTCTAAGTAGCTCTGTAGGTTGATAGCAGCAAACATTGTGTTAAACAATAAGGAATGCTCAAACTACAGTTGATGTGATGTTGCTTGCCTTTTGGATAAACTTCATTCAGGTTTAAAATAAAAGTATCACAGTTTTGTTGCAAAGTGAGACCTGGGCCTTGTGGATGACTCCCAGCTAAAAATGTGATACTTAGCATGTATGCAGTGTGAAGATTCAGGGTGAAGTGTCCCTCAAATGTAACCATCACTCACATTTGGTTTATTCTCACATTCTCACCAACCCAGAAAACATTTGCAATCCTAGCAGGAAGAGTTTCACGCTGTATTCGAGTAGTTGGCCTGCCGAGATGGACCAGTCAAACAATCATGGACAAATTTCTATTCAGTTCTTTTGTAAACACTCTTTGCAAATGGAGTAAATGTTTCACAGTGTGCACAAGGTTTCGCAAATTATAGGATCTTAAAGCCTCTCCTCATGTTGTCCTGGGACTGGTCATCAGATGGCGTGAAGCAGAAGAGACTACTCTGTGGGTCTGTTCCTTTCCCAATTAGAAAGTGATGGGAGTGATTGACATTGTGTTTCACTGTCTCAAATTTGCATTTACTCCTGGAATTCTGTAACAGTATAAGAATATATTGAAGTTGGAAAAGGCTGGGTCTGTTTGCTCAATGCCAAAGAACAATTGAGAAAGCATAATTGATAAATAAATAACATAGCTGCAGATGCTGGAAACCTGAAACGAAAACAGAAAATGCTGGAGAAACGCAGCAGCTGTGGAAATAAAGCACAGTTAATGGTTCAAGAACTGCTGAACTGAGAGAGCCTTGTCAGGATGGGATATAGAATCTTCCAGCACAGGAGGAGGCCATTTGGCCTGTCATTTCTATGCTGTCTTTCCTTAAAGGACAATCTTTCAGTTCACACTGTGATGCTGAAGCATTCTCTCAGCACTGCACCAGAATGTCAATGTAGATTACTACATTCCTGAAGTAGGGTTTGAACTTGGAAGACAGCTATCATTGAGCCACAGCTGATATCTAGCATCTAGATGACGTGAAGCCCTTCGTTCAGTTTTACGGTATCAGTTGTGCGGGCAGTGTTGGTCACATTTTGCTCTGTTCTGTAAAGCCACCAATTGCAATTGCTCAAGATGGTCTCTCTTCATTTCCATATAGTAAAGGGGACCATAACCTGAAGGAAATATATATCCCAAAGGTGGCAATACAGTCAGTTCTGAGAAAAGGGAGCCTGTGGTTTCCTGATTCCTGTGCTTTAGGCCCATCCAGAGAGCAGGACATTCAGAGGGCTCGGAGCAATTCCTTACAGCAACAGAACTGAAAAGTGGGACACTTCAAATAAGAAATTAAAAAAAGTCAAAATAATGCATTTGAAAATTAGGAAAGGAGGTTTCTTCGTAGAAAAAATATTAGTTCTTGAAGAAGACAAAATCTTGTTGGCTTGAATTGAAATGAAATTTAGATTGCTTTATGACTGATAGCGAGAGACTGGGTCAGAGTGGGTGTGTAGGGTCCAGAAAGCCGGAAAATGTGCCAGACTTAAAGGCAGCACCTTATATAATTTCATACCTGCACCTAACCAGCCAGATTGAAAGGCTGTCAGGGACGTACATGAAGAAGGAGAAGACATGAGATAAATGCAAGAGCGGGCCTGAGAGATCTGGAGCTGAAGTAGCAGGAGGGGTCTGTGTTTGGGGTATGGTAAATGTAGGTTAGGTAAATGAGTCAAGAGGGAGCAGTTGAGTTTTATTTCCTGACCTATAAGCAGTGCTGGAAAGAAACTTAGTTATTGAACTCTATCATTCTCAGTGCAACCCATGGTTTCCCAGGCACTAACGAATGTGACCTAAAATTTAAAATCTAAAGGCCTCAAGAAATTTGCAGTCTGGAAGTAGGAGGTGTGTGACTGGAGGCTGGTGTCCAGTGGTATACCACAGGGATCAATGCTGGATTCTTTATTTTTGGGATATTTATAAATAACATAGAAGAAAGTTTGCTGGGGGGAGGTGTTACTGAGGTGATAAGTAAGTTTGTGGATGGCACAAAGATTGGTCACATTGGCATTTTTTAACTCACTCATGCCGTATGGGTATCACTGTCTGGCCACGTTTATTGCCTGTCCCTGGTTGTCCTCGAGAAGATAGTGGTGAGCTGTCTTCTTGAACCACTGCAGTGGTTCAAGAAGACAGCTCACCACTATCTTCTCGAGGACAACCAGGGACAGGCAATAAACGTGGCCAGACAGTGATACCCATACGGCATGAGTGAGTTAAAAAATGCCAATGTGACCAATCTTTGTGCCATCCACAAACTTACTTATCACCTCAGTAACACCTCCCCCCAGCAAACTTTCTTCTATGTTATTTATAAATATCCCAAAAATAAAGAATCCAGCATTGATCCCTGTGGTATACCACTGGACACCAGCCTCCAGTCACACACCTCCTACTTCCAGACTGCAAATTTCTTGAGGCCTTTAGATGTGCTGTAGGTAGACCCACAATGTCCTTCGGAAATTCCAGGCTTTTGATGCAGTGGCAGTGAAAGAACAGCGATATGTTTCCAAGTCAGGATGGTGAGTGTTTTGGACAGGAACTTGTAGCTGGTGATGTTCCCATGTATCGGCTACCTTTGCCCTTCTAGATGGAAGCATTCATGGATTTGAAAGGTGCTACCTAAGGATCTTTGGTGAATTTCCACCGTGTATCTTGTAGATAGTACACACTGCTGCTACAAAGTGTTGGTGGTGGAGGGAGTGGATGTGGTTTTCAAAGGGTGAAGAAAGGGAACGGGACAAGAAAACATTGGCATTGCGACTTTGGAGTAGATGTGTAGCTCAGGTTGTAAGTTTACTCACTGAACTGGTAGATTTGTTCTCAGATGTTTCATCACCGTGCTAGGTGACATCATCAGTGAGACTTCGATAAAACACTGGTGTACTGTCCCATTTTCTATTTACCTATCTTGGTCTGTTGTGGTGGTGATATCACTTCTGTTTCTTTTCCTGTGAGTTTGGTAAATGGGGTCCAAATCGCTATGTTTGTTACTGGTTTGAATGCCAGGTCTGTAGGAATTCCCATGCGTGTTTTTGATTAGTTTGTCCCAGGATGAACGTATTGTCCCAATCGAACTGGTGTCCCTCTTCACCTGAGTGTACGGATACTAGTGATAGTTGGTCATGTCTTTTGGTGGCTAGTTGGTGCTCATGTATCCTGGTGGCTAGTTTGCTGCTCATAATGTTAATGATGGTACACCAACATGCAGGCTAGCAAAGAAACTGCAACACAAACTGAAACACTGAGTAGAGTACTCAAGCCACTCCACCCAGAAATTCCTTAACATCAGAGATACCAAGGTAGAAGACAATGAGGTCATGGTTACCTTCGGTGTGACGGCCTTATTCACATCAATAAACATCACCCTAGCCAAAGATACACTGGCCTCACTGCTAGGCAAACCAAGGACACAGACACCAGACAGCACCAACTCCATCAGCAAGGACAGCATCCTCAAACTAGTAGACCTGTGCCTCACAACCCCCTTCATCTTCAATGACAAGATCTACAAACAAATCTTTGGGATGCCTATGGGATCTCCAATATCAGGACTCTTAGCAGAAGCAGTTTCGCAGAGGTTAGAATGAACAGCCCTTCCCATGATCTAACCCAAGCTTTGGGTCCACTATGTGAATGACACCTTTGTCATCACAGAACGCAACAAATTAGAAGAAAGCGAATACCACATTAAAAAACATCCCTTACCGGTATAAAGTTCACCAAAGAGGAGGAGAACAACAACATACTCCCTTGCCGAGAAAGTCAATGGAGAGCTACAGACCAGTGTTTACAGGAAAGCCACACACATTGACCAGATACTCAACTACAGGAGCAATCATCCCATCACCCATAAACGGAGCTGCATCAGGACATTATTTAAATGAACCACAACACACTGTAGCACCCAGGAGCTACAAGAACCTGAGGAAAAACATCTGTACAACATATTCAGGAACAATGGGTACCTGATAAGCGATGCCCACTGATTCCTACACAACAAACCTAAACAAGAAGACACAACATGCCCAGAGACTCCAGCTATCCTGCCATACATTAAGGCCATCTCAGAGATGACGACCAGACTACTCTGGCCTTGGGCACCATGGTAGCCTGCAAACCTATCACCACAATGAAACAGCTCCTGTTGTATTTAAAGGACCCTGTACCAACAACCACCAGAACGAACATCACATACAAAATACCCTGCAAGGACTGCAACAAATATTACATTGGACAGGTGGACAGGAAACTAGCCACCAGGATACATGAGCACCAACCAGCCACTAAAAGACATGACCAACTATCACTAGTATCCATACACACAGATGAAGAGGGACACCAGTTCGATTGGGACAAACTAATCAAAAACACGCATGGGAATTCCGAAAGGCCTGGAATTCAAACCAGAACTCCATTAACAAACATATCGATTTGGACCCCATTTACCAACCTCTCAGAAAAAGAACCGGAAGTGATATCAGCCACCACAACAGAACAAAACAGACAAGTAGCAAGTGGGACAAAACATCAGCACTTCATCGGAGGCTCACTGATGATGTTACCTAGCATGGTAATGAAATGTCTGAGAACAAATCTACCAGCTCAGCAAACAAACTTAGAACCCAAACACGGACATTATTGAGTCAGAATTGATAGTCTTTCAACAGACGACTGACTGAGAAATGGAGTTAATGTGGCAATATCACAATGGAGAAGTAGGTGGCCTTTGTGATTAGGATATGGACAGAGTATGAGACTGAGGTTGCAAACAATTACATTGAGATAGTGACCAGGGACAGCCAGCAGAAAGAGTACTGGATTTGTTGTGGGTGATCAACAAAAAAGTTTATTTCTTTATTCACCTTTCCTGTGTCGAAATGGTAGCACTTGGGATGCAAGCAAGATTTCAACAAGATGTTGTCAGGCTGGTCGACATATGTGCTTTCTTTAATGTAGTAGGCATTCCAATTGAATTGAGAGAGATGAAAGCAATGGGGTAAATCCCAAAGTTTATTATAATTCTGGAATTTCAGAAGGAGAAAGCCAAAGGCTCTATAAAGCACAAAAATCACAAAATTGCATTCATTAGAAATAGTAGTGGGAGTAGACCAAGTGACACCTTAAACCTGCTCCACCATTCAATGTGATTACAGCTGAAATTTGGCTTCAACTCCACTCATCAGTGCACTATTTCAAATGTTGTAGGTCAGGCAATATTCAGAAATGTGATAAATAGTGGGACAGCTGGCAACAGGAGGATCCAGAATGACTGAGTTAAATAGACAGACATATTGAATTCATGTCTGAAAAGTAAGACACGATTTCACAGAGGCATAAGAATTGAAAAATTATTTTAAACAGTTTGCAGTTTTTCAATTTAAATTGCAGACACTGTACAAAGTTAGTTAGAGATTTCCAATTTGTGAAGCAACCAATTAGTTGCAAAATGCTTAAGAAGTAATATTTATTCAGAGGAGGTTACATGTTTTTACTTGGTAAGTCATTTGAATATTTATCAAGAAGGGACAGAGATTAATTTACAGGTCTAAGATTAAATCCCCATTACTTTGTATAAAAGTAAAATTGCTATAGTCTTACCAGATCATAGGGCTGTTCTCTCATTACAGAAACTTACTAGTGGTCATTTAACCACAGGTATCAGGAGAAGTTGAGAAGGACAGACCTGCATGGTAACCTTAGCCAATGCAAAAATTGGACCCAAACTGTTGGCATCACACTGCCTCACAAACCAGCTGCCCAGAAAACTGAGTTAACTGTCTCCCCTTTATAGGACAGAATTTGATCTCAACAATTGTGTCTAGTCCTGGGCACCATACCTTAGGAAAAACGACAGAGAGTGCAGATTTATAAGGATGAGCAACTTCAACCAAATGTCGATATTAAAGAAACCGATATTATTCTGCTTTGAGCACAGTCAATATTGACTAACATCAGCTCAAATGATTATGCCTTTTAACCAAACTCTATATAGATGGAGGAAACCCTCTCACTGAGTTGCAGTTGGTTCGTTCTCTGTCTCGGTACTCAGGTATTTTGTGATATACCATTGATAGGTAGGAGGAACATTGATCACTTTAGTACCTTTGCACAGAATGGAAGTTGAGGGTGTAAAGAATGTGATTGCTAGAGTAGATTATTGATGCTGTCTCTGTTGAAGACCAAACTCTTCCTTTAAGAAATACCACATGAGCAAATAAGGCTAACAAGCCATGTATACCTACAAAATTTTATTGTAGCAAATAAAAAAAAACATTTTATTAAAAGATTTTAAACTAAGACTTTTGATAAGGTCCCATATGGGAGACTGAGAGCAAAAGTAAAAGCTCTTGGAATCCAGTGAAATTTGGCTAACTGGATCTAGAATTGGCTGAGTGGCAGAGAGCAGAAGCTGATGATTGAAAGGTGTTTTTGTGATCAGTGGTATTCCACAAGGATCAGTGTCGGGCCCTTGCTGTTTGCAGGATATGTCAATGTTTTAGATTTGTATGTTAGGAGGCATGATCAATAAGTTTGTAGGTGATACAAAATTGGTTGGTTAGTAAATAGCAAGGAGGATAGACTTGAATTAAAGAAGGATAGAGATGGACTGGTGAGATAGGCTGAGCAGTGGCAAATGGAATTCAATCCAGATGACTGTGCGGTGATGCACCTGGACAGGACAAGCAGGATTAACTGTAGGACCTCGGAAGCACTGAGAATAACAGTGATCTTGATATGCATGTGCACCAGACCTTTAAGGTAGCTGGTCAGGTAAATAAAGAGGTTAAGAAGCATAGAGTTTAACAGTAGAGAGATGATGCTGGAACTACATGAAACTTTGGTTTGATGACTGTTTGTGTATTGTATGTGGTTCTGGAATCCACTTCTCGAAACTCTACAATGCAGAAAGAGGCTATTTGGCCCATTGAATTTGCACTGACCTTCTGAAGAGCATCCCACCCAAACTCCACCCTGTAACCCCACATTTATCATGGCTAAGCCACATAGCCTGCACATTCCCACATACTACAATTTAGCGTGGCCAATTCATCTAACCTACATAACTTTGGAATGCAGGAGGGGTATTGTAATGGATGGGGTACAGAGGAGATTTAATAGGATATTGTCTGGACTGGCAAGTTTTTGTTTTGAGGAGAGATTGGACAGACTGGGGTTATTTCCCTTGGAGCAGAGGAGATGGAAGGAATTCATGATTGGGATGTATAAATTATGAGGGGCATACATACAGTAGACAGGAAGAAACATCTCTTCTTGGTGGAGGGATCAGGGGCATAGATCTAAGATAAGCAGTAGAAGATTTAGAGGGAATGTAAGGAAAATCCTTTTTCACCCTGAGGTTGATGGGAATCTAGATCTCAATGCCTGCGAGGGCAGTAAAGGCAAAATCCCTCATCACATCTAAAGAAATCTTGCAATTGTGATGGCAAGACATACAGGCTATGAACCAAGTGCTAGAAATGGGATTAGAATGGTCAGGTACATACTATGAGCCAGTGCAGTTTCAATGGGCTGGAGGGTCTTTTTCTGTGCTGTACATCTATATAATTCCATGACTGCACTCAAAAGGTTTGTCTGACTATTTTTATAGTGATTGTATTAACATAAGATGTATGAGTGCAATACAGGGATGAGCTTCCCTCTCCGTACATGCATTGGTGAAATTAGGAACTCAGGATAAAGGGTACAATTAGGATTTCTGAAGTCATTGATACAGGCACTTTATCAGATCATTTCACTGGAAACGAAATATCAGAGACTCATCACACCCATCATGGTATGGCAGATAACAGTCAAACTGAATGAGTAATGTTGACCCACAACTCAAAATGGCAAACAGTGGTTGCAGTGGGAAACAAAAAAAACTGTGACAACAGGATGTAAGGTTGTTAACTAAGAAATGTTATGTCCTATATTTTTAAAAAGAAATAGATTGCTTTCATATTCCTCCGTTTTATCCTTGCCACATCATTTACCATTGACTGAAAAGACTGAGAAGATTAGCAGATTATTACACTGCTGCCAAAATTTTAAATTCAAATTTTAATTGAAAAATAGCCACTCATTGACTTAATGCTAAATCCACAATGGATTTTTGAAACAGCACACAAAGCATAAAATTCTCCCAATGTTCCTTACAGTATCTGTGAAAAATATTCATCTAATTTACTTCTGAAATTTAGTTCACTTAATCATAATTTACAAGATGCACAGATGTAGCAGTTCAATATTTTGCAGTACCACATGTCCTCACATCTGTGTTTACAGTTCTCAAAATTAAAATGGAATTAAATATAACCTTACAGACTGGGAACCATGAAAGATCTATGCATGGATTCAAATGCAGTTTCAAACTTAATCACATCAAAAAGACCAATCACTGATTGTGGGAAATAAAGATGCAACATGGCAACTGTCATCTCAGTCTGTGGCCTATTTTATAACTAATTATTTTGCAAATGCTAAGTTCTACAGCCTAAGTGCATGTGAAAAGTGAACAGCATCATAGAGCCAGAAAGAAGTTGTGTGGATGATTTCCCTGCAGGAAGGAAGTGGAAGGCCTGAGCACTAGAGATGTAAGCAGTTTGAGTACAACACTGAATTTTCATCCAATTTTTATTCAAGTCTCTTGCCTAGAAATATCTCACAGCCATATCCCTGGGTCAATTATTTTCCTCATAGGAAGTGAAAATATTTATCCTCAATTATTTTCTTCATGAAAAATAGCCAACTGTGAAAAACATTAGTATTACTACAGAAGTGTTGAATACTTAATATAACCTAAGTTGTCATTAGTTGGTATTTAACATTCACTTTAATCATTTGTATTAGAACATAAAACAATACAGCACAGAACAGGCCCTTCGGCCCTCGATGTTGCGCTGACCTATGAACTAATCTCAGCTCATCCCCCTACACTATCCCAAAATCATCAATGTGCTTACCTAAGGATTGTTTAAATCTCCCTAATGTGCTTTCTTCTTCCAGTTTTAACATGTAATAAACCCCATTAAGGTTAAGTGCCTAATGGAAGAATATAAAAGTAATTTAAATATTTAAGGCAATAACCTGTTTGTCCTTCTTATTGGGAATGGGACACAGAAAGAGTAACAGCTCTAGCAGCTGATTGAAAACATAGGTCCCTTATGTTAATCAATCTTACTGAACTATATAATTAAACCTAGTGTATCCCAAGCAATCTGTAACATGGAACCTCCTAAAAAACGTGAGCCACTCAAAATGTGAGTCCTGAAGCCCGTATCTATTGGTTGGAGATTGGTCAAGGTTCAAACTTTCTAGATGAATACACCATAAAAGCTGTTAAACTATCCAAATGACCAAATCAAAGATATCAAAAATATCAATATAGAACAGGTAGATAAGTTCTAATCAACTTGCTCAGAGATGCTATTACACACCTCTAGAGTAGGTGGGACTTGAATGTAGGCATCTTGCACCAAAGACATGGGCACTACCACTGTATGTTCCTAATTAACATGTTTGAATGTGTTTTGACACACGAACTGGACTATGGAACTTGAAGTGAACCTTAGCACAGAAGCAGGGTTACTACCACTACAACACAAGAGCCCATAAGTAGCTCAGTAACAAATTACTAAGTCAGGCCAAAATTAATAGTCATTTCATTAATTAATCCACATTTATCTGAAGGCCAGCAATAATCTATTAAGGGAAAATTGTATTTAACTAACTGCTTGAGGTTTTTGATGAGGTAGCAGATGGGTTTGATGAGAATCATGTGGCTTATATGGACTTCCAAAAACCATTTTATATCGTGCCAGCACTGTAACAAGCTTGCCAGCAAAGTTAAAGCATGTGGAACAAAAAGGACTGTACAAAATGGATACAAAGTTGATGCAGTGACAGGGAACAATGGGTAATGATGAATGATCATTTTCCAGATTGGGGGAAGTTATATAGCGGGATTGCTCAGCAGTCAATGTAAGAACCCCTGCTTTTTAAAAAAAAAATCTATACTAATCACCTAGAGACAATATACTGGGCACAATTTCAAAATATGCAGATGAGACAAAGCTTGTGTTAATTGTCCACAAAAAAAGGGTCAATTGAACTTCTGCAAGTTTGGATGCCCAATGCCACTCTTGTTGATGGTAGGGTTGGTGGGTAGATGTGGGTACAAAATCCACTGGATTGTGTGTTCCCCCTCCACCCCAAGCCTTTAAGTGCACCAATGCAGGATCATAAAATTCAGTTCTAAATTTAACCATTTCACCTTTTGAAGGAGAATAATATTTGCAATCCTCTGGCACCATTCCCATATCCAAGGAGGACTGAAAGACCGTGCATTGATCTACTGCCATTTTCACTCTCATTTCTTTAGCAGACACTACCTCTCAATTGGAGACATATTCATTTTGTGTGACACCAACCTACTTAGCATTTCCTTTCTATTTACTGCCATTCTATCTAAAGTCCCTGTTCCTCCCTCCTCCACTATGACAAAACTACATCCCTTTATTTTCTGAAGAAAGATGGAATGTATTCATTTAGTATCCCAGTAATACACTCTGCATCAATGGAAAGATTTCCTTCTTTGCCTTGAATCAGTCCCACTATTACTTTAAGGATTTTTAAATTTTTGTGTTATTATAAAAGATTTGAATTCCTTTTGTGACCCCTTTATCTTTTGACCATTTTTTCTCATATCTTTTCTCTTAATTTATTATTCAATTCTCCCACCTGCACTCTTGATTTATTTTAGTTTCTATTTCCTATCACATTCAGAGAGCTTTAGCTTTGCTTGCCCGACCCTTCCTCTTTATGGGTACATATGTAGTTAACATCCAAAGTATCACTGTCTTAGTGACCTATATTGTTCATTTAAACAATTAGCAGATTTCCTGTGCTTGACGCAAAGTTAAGTGAATACTGATGCACAATTTAAATCTCACAATGTAAAATTCACACACAATACATATTTGTATCGTAAGTTATTATGACTAACAATATTCAGTCAAAGGTCTATGTATAGTTAATATACACTTCCCTTTCACTTCATTTTCTATTGTGAAAACACAGCTACATTGTGCAAGGTAAGGTCTACATCACCTTTGCATTAAAAATAATTGTCACAGCAATATAAATGGCCTTATTAAATGAGCACAGTATGTTCTGGATGGAGGGATATTAATAACTGACAGATTGGAGAGTGAAAAGGATAATTCCACTGAAAGACAGCTTCCCTTTAAGTGAATCTGGCAGCATCTGTGACGAGTTACCGTTTCAGGTCCGGCTTCCTCAGAACTGTTTTGAGGAAGGGTCACTAGACTGGAAACATTAACTCCGATTTCTCTTCACAGATGCTGCCAGACCTGCTGAGCTTTTCCAGCAACTTCTGTTTTAGTTTCGGATTTATAACATCCACAGTTCTTTCAGTTCTTTTTAAGTGGCTCTACTTCTCTTATACATATTTTTCCACCTTTAGTCAACACAGTTCAATACAATCCTTATCTGTAGTCAGTGCAGTTAAGTGGATAGTAATGGGAGCAATGGGAAAGTTTGCCTTCCTAGCTCAGTGACTTGCAACTATAACGAATCTGGCCGAGATTAGAAAAGCCAACACAAAACATCATCGACTCAAGGCCCTTTCTGATCTTTGTGGTTTAGCCGCTCATGGTAACGGTTGGGGGTTTGGAAGGTGCAGTCTAAGGATCTTTGGTGAATTTAATCGTTGAAGGCTGAATTTCTTATTTAGTCACAGGTCACTTTTATATTGATAGAAGCAAGAGCAAAACACAGCAAATACTGGACTTTCTCAGAACAAATTTCACTATCTTTGCTTGACTGAACTGACGCCCTCAAACGCTTCTAATCTGGTGGAACATTACAAGTAATATGATAAACACATTTGATGCCTATACGCCTCAGAATTGCAAGTCAATGACTGGGTAGCTTTGAAGGGTAATGCCTAAGTACTCAGCTTCTGATTCGGTACTAGCTGGGAGCTTAGAAAGAAACTTGGCATGCAAGTTAATATTCTTCACTGCATCCTTGTTTATCTGCCACTATTAAACATTGTTTTCTGATTTTCCAAAGCCTAAAAGTTTTTTTTTTAATCTCACCTATTTATCTAGGAAACTGATTTTTATATGGTGGACTTTTACAGAGGTATGAACAATTTGTGTAAAAGGTGAAGTTTGAATGGATGGAAACAAAATGCCCAAAAGAACTATGGAAGCTGGAAATCAGAAACAAAAGCAGAAATTGCAGGAAAACCTCAGCAGGTCTGGCAGCGTCTGTGGGGGAGAAATCAGGGTTAATGTTTCGGGTTCTGTGATGCTTTCTCAGAACTGACCCTTCTTGAGTTCTGAAGCAAGGTCACTCAACCAGAAACATTAAACCTGCTTTCTCTCCACAGATACTGCCAGATCTGCTGAGCTTCTGCAGAAATTGCTGCTTTTGTTTTAAATGGATGGAATCAGTTTAAGACAATACTACCGAACAATCAATACTGCATGTACATATAGCTACGACAAAATTTACTCAAAAGATTGACGTAGATATATCTCTGTAACCTGTCCAGTTCACTTCCTTCTGTCACATCATGTTGACTCTCATTGGGATATGAACCCATCCACAGGTGACAATTGTTCTGCTATTCTTTACCAAGGAATGAATTACAGCCAAGCTATTTAAACATGGGCAGAGTCACAGTTCAGCCTCGTCATGACAACACATGCTCATGGCATGCAGGAGTCACGAGACAGAGATTAAGTGCAGGAATCCTCAAAAGGCTTTCCCTTCATAACGTAGGCTGTTGAGCACAACCACAGTGACCCAGAAATCCCAGCTCTTTCACATAAGTGTCACTTCTAAGGATCAAATTCTATGTCATAATTCCGTACATCATTAAGATCTGGACTATCAGGAAAAGGCTCGCTTAACAGACAACTCTTTGGAAATTGTCAAATTCAGGTTCAACTTTTTTTTTTACACAGCAGAGTATTATAACACACATTTTGAAATAGAAAATGAGGAAACAAACCTGAACAATTCGGGGAAACTGGCAGATAATCATGCAATCCTTTTTCAGGCATTATAAGGTTAATAATTTATCAGTTTTTGATATTTTTGCAATTTTAGATTAGATTAGATTACAGTGTGGAAACAGGCCCTTCGGCCCAACAAGTCCACACCAACCCGCCGAAGCGCAACCCACCCATACCCCTACATTTACCCCTTACCTAACACTACGGGCAATTTAGTATGGCCAATTCACCTGACCCTGCACATCTTTGGACTGTGGGAGGAAACCGGAGCACCCGGAGGAAACCCACGCAGACACGGGGAGAATGTGCAAACTCCACACAGTCAGTTGCCTGAGGCGGGAATTGAACCCGGGTCAATTTTAGTTGACTGGACAAAGAAAATAAGTCTGAATGCAACAGTAAAAACAATTTATCAGACAGGCTTAGATGGGCAATGCTTCAAACAACTCCAGAACTAATGTTTTAGCTTCAGGCACTTTTGCTCAATATGTTGCTCAATCCACCATTGGATCCGGAGCATTTTGAACATTTACAATAGATTTTTGTTCTCTCAAACCTGGTTTAATTTACAGACAATTCCATAGCATCCAGGTTTGCTATTTGCAATGAGTGTGTACAGAAGAACAGCGTGCTGCCCCAGATAAGACCAGAGAGCCTCCTGTCCAATAAATAAGATCCAGGCTGTGAGCTACATTAACGCTCCCCACCCACTCTATCTCCAGGGAGCTGGCAGAAGAAAAAGTGGCTGATACAAAAAAAAAGTCAGAAACACTGTCCATGGGCAAACAATGGACCTAAATAATTTTCAGTGGGTGCTAAGGTGCTAAATGGGTGTCAGAAGAGCATTGCAACATGCTTCACAGCATGTAGTGAAAACATTCAGCTCAGTGTAGTGTCTACATGACTTGTGAGCAAATGTGGAAGATGATCTGAGGAAATACAAATTGCTATGAAATTACCCCTTAATTCTCCCTAATGATTCCTGAAACAATAACACTAAATTCTACCTATCCATCTGTTATGCTGGCACATGCAAATTTTACTCTGCCATACTTAAAATAATTTTAGACATATTGTGACATGAACTACTCATCTTGACACCCAATGGCAAGTGAATGAAATGGGGCAGGTCTAAACTCATACCCTCATTCGGGCATTACAAATACGCAGACTATCTAACTAGCTTTTAAAAGCTCACTTGCCTCAATGAATTTGCCTTCAATAAAATCCCTCAGGTAACTTTTCTGATCACATCCAGCAGCTCTGAAAAAGCACCACATACAGAAAGGCAGCTAATGGAAAACACTTCAGTTGTGCACATCTGATATGTGAAATATATTTTCCATCCAACAGCATTAAAACATAAGAATTAACTTCTGATTTTAGTCTGAACAGTATTGCAAAATCAAATACAATCTAATACCTCAACTTAATTTCCAATCTGTTCAGTTTACTTAACATTTGAATATTATGTAACTTGAAATTATATCTGACCTGCTTTGTTTGTTTGCAGTATCAGTGCTGTTCACAACAAATTGTTACATATTTATGAGGTACATTTATTTTGTAGCTCTCTTTCAAATCCTTGCATCAGTGTAGGCCTCAATAGAGAATTACAGTAAAAGAACATCGACAGTGCTTTTAAATGAGATATTCATTTACGTAAGAACTGCTGCCTCCTGGTTTAGTATTTGTGAGATTCAGTAACAGACAGGCTGCACCTCAAAACCAGTCAGTTAGAGTTACGGCTGGGAAATAGTTTCAATCCAATTGTTTTCCTGGAAAATTCTGCAAACACTATACTTACTTCATTCGTTACCTCAGGCCATGCAATGAGCAGATACAGATGTCGAACTGGTTGCTAAAGTGTGGTGCCAATCTGGCTTGCATTTTGTTTGTGATGCTTTCATTCTTAGGGATCCAATTCTACTGCTCTGGAGTTTAATATTTTAATGTTTGGTGATTACATCAGTTGGGTTAGTCAAGACTGGAGCAGTTTGTAAACCTGATTTCATCCTATGTTACACACCAGTGTTGACAATAACGCTTTGATGGGAGGCATACATTTTGTTTTGATCTTCACAGATGCTGCCAGAACTCCTCTAGCATTTTCTAATTTTATGTGGACTCCAAATACATTAGCAATGCACCTACATTTAATTGTGAACCCTGTGGATTGCCAACCCTGGTGTGCCAATTTCAGAAAGTTTCATCCTCCGATTTTAATGCATCACTTCTCCATTCTTGTCTTCCAACCAATGCCCCATCACATGCATCCTCACAAGGTACTGCCTTCGACCAATCGGAAATTATACAGGCTCTTCATTATCTAGTTTCATGAGTCTTGACCATTGATCAAATAGTGTATTTCTGCCAAGCTCCACTATTTTTGTTCCTAATAAGCAGAACAGTTCAAAGAAAATGAATTTTTTTAAAAAAATCACCATTTTACTTCAATGCCTTTGCCAGTTTTGTTTGTAGCGTCCTATTGATTCATCATTGAATCCCAAAGACTGCGCACACTCCTGGAGGGTTCCACCCATGTGGAATTTCCTGTTGTTGTTTCACACCAAAGCTGAGCATGAAGTATAAACCTAATCTATGCTTCCAATCCTGCAGCATTACTTAAGACGACCGGATAAGCAATTGGTCAGCAGCATAATTGTGCAAAATGTTTCATTGAACCGTGCTTAGACACCAAAGTTAGACAGTGGGCTGCGTGACCAGATGATAGTTTTAAGATTTGTTGCTCTTTTGGGAAAATCCACTTTGAAATACTAGCCGTTGGATCTGCTGTGCATTTGCACAATTTTTATTTCCTTTTAATCTTCACAATATTTGCAATAGTTTCCTTTAATTACTCAATGATTCTTTCCTCAAAAACAGAAACACACTGGTGAACAATTATATTGCACATGGACATTGGTTCCAAGACAGTCCGCTGTACCCTTTAAAAATTTCAAACACATACACAGCAATTATTGGCTGTACAAAGAAAACACACTGAACTGTAAAGCATTTTTTTCTACTTGTGGATGAGGCTGTTGAATTCTGGATAGCAACAGCCGGCAGCTGAGTTTATTGCCAACAATGCTCCTTTCTACGTTGAGTCTAAGGGCTTGTCTGTCAGTGATAGTAGGTAGACCACTTGAGTCTTAACAAGGTGTAGTTTATTGCAAAATAGCACTAGATACAATTAACACCAATTGGTTAGACTTAGTTATAACTATCAGGAGTCAGGTGTATCACATGGGGCGCCACTGGGACTTTGTGAAAGATTTAACTTTTTTTTTACCCAAAGGTGATGTGACACCATTAAACTGAGTGGAAGTAATGTAAATTTTACATTAACCGCTTCAGAGCCATTATCTTATGTAATACCTCTCCCTAAACTTTCTTCTCCAGGGTTGACACTTATGCTACTTTTATCACTGCCGCACCTCCCTTAAGTCTCTAGTGCTGGTGGTTTGGAGCAGAACAAATTCCCTTTTGACTTGGAAGATTGGTAAGTCTTTGACATGAGGACTGTTGAGCTGGACTCTGAAATTCTGCATTGGAGAAACTTTTTCATCTTTTGGATGTCCTTTGCAGCAGATGTTGTTCCTAATAAACCAGGTACTTGGTCTAGCATCTAGCTTAAACTCATGTCTGGGGAACCTTAATCTCACAAATATCTTTTATAGAAGATATCTGCTCTGCTGAAATAAGTACATTCTTCCTTCTACTGTTGTGGATTATTGAGTGAAGCAGTTATTTCATTTTAAACAGGTATTCTCTTTTTCAGTATTCTGGATGTTAATAGCAGGTAATTTATTCTTTTTGACTATGATCTGAATCTGTAGACATTGGTCTGTCTTCTCTGCAGCTCACCTCAATTTTGTTCAGGCAAATATTTACTCTCAATCTGATGTATCTGAGTTGAAGTATATAACCTCCTTACTACAGTTTGTTGATTAGGTCAGGTGTCTTCATTCACCATATATGGATGTCCTTCTGGTGAATTAGGCATTTTCACATCCTTATTTGTATCGCTGGAGGATTGCTGCTTAGTCAGCGCTATCTTTGTTGTTGCCATTGACAACTCTACTTTGAGAGGTAGCGGATTCTGTGTTCTTCAGTGCGATAGGAGTGGGAAACATTTCCACCATTTCTGTAAAATCTGCAATTTCCTTCCCAGGGTCCCAGGTTCGATTCCAGCATTGGGTGACTGTCTGTATGGAGTTTGCACATTCTCCCTGTGTCTGTGTGGGTTTCCTCCCACAGTCCAAAGATGTGCAGGTTAGGTGAATTGGCCATGCTAAATTGCCCATAGTGTTAGATGCATTAGTCAGAGGGAAATGGGGCTGGGTGAGTTACTCTTCGGAGGGTCAGTGTGGACTTGTTGGGCCAAAGGGCCTGTTTCCACAATGTAGGGTCAGTTGTGAAATCTCTTGGTGGGAGAGCATTTCAATGATAGTGATCACAACACCCTGACCTTTACTACACTCATGGAGAGGGATAGGAGCAGACGGTATGGGAAAGTATTTAATTGTGGGACGGGAAAGTACAATGCTATTAGGCAGGAACTGGGGTGCCTAAACTGGGAACAGATGTTCTCAGGGAAATGCACAACAAAAATGTGGAGGTTGTTTTGGAAGCACTTGATGGTAGTGCTGGACAGGTTTATCCCACTGAGACAAGGAAGGCATGGTAGGTTGAACCTTGGGTAACAAGGGATGTGGAACATCTAGTCAAGAGGAAGAAAGTTGGGGAGGCAAGGATCAGACAGGGCTCTAGAGGGTTACAAGGTAGCCAGGAAGGAACTGAAGAATGGACTTAGGAGAACTAGAAGGGGGCATGAAAAACTTTAGCAGGTAGGATTAAGGAAACCCTAAAGATATTCTACAATTATGTGAGGAGCAAGAGGATAGCCAGAGTGAGGGTAGGATTGATCAGGGATAGTGGGGGAACTTGCGCCTGGAGTCAGAGTAAGTAGGGGAAGTCCTTAATAAATACTTCACTTCAGTATTCATTACTGAGAGGGACCTTGACGTTTCGGAGGACAGCGTGAAACAGACTGATACGCTCGAGTATATTGATGTTAAGAAGGTGGATGTGCTGAAAATTTTGAAAGCCATAAGGATAGATAAATCGCCTGGGCCAGACGAGATATACCCTAGGTTACTATGGGAAGTGAGGGAAGAGATTGCTGCCTCTTTGGCGATGGGTTTTGCGTCCTCACTGTCCACTGGAGTAGTTCCAGATGATTGGAAGGTGGCAAATGTTATTCCCTTGTTCAAGAAAGGGAATAGGGTAATCCTGAGAATTACAGACCAGTCTCACATATGTGTAGGTGAAGTATTGGAGAGGATTCGGAGAGACATGATTTATGATTACTTGGAAAACCATAGTTTGATTAGAGATAGTCAGCATGGCTTCGTGAGGGGCAGGTCTTGCCTTACAAACCTTACTGAATTCTTTGAGGATGTGACAAAACACATTGATGAAGGCACAGCAGTGGATCTGGTGTACATGGATTTTAGCAAGGCATTTGATTGAGCCTACCATGGGGAACCCTTTCAGAAAGAAAGGAGGTTTGGGATACGGGGAAATCTGGCTGGCTGGCTGGCCCATAGAAGGCAGAAGGCGGTGGTAGAAGGAAAGTATTTAGCCTGGAGCTTGGTGATCAGTGGTGTTCTGAAGGGATCAGTTCTAGGACCTCTGCTCTTTGTGATTTTTATAAATGACTTGAATGGGGAAGTGGAAGGGTGGGTTATTAAGTTCGCCAATGACACAAAGATTGGTGGAGTGGTGACTAGTGTGGAGAGCCTGCTGTAGGTTACAATGGGACAGTGACAGGATGCAGTACTGGGCTGATAAGTTGCAGGTGGAACTCAACCTAGAAAAGTGTGAAATGATTCACTTTGGAAGGTCAAATTTGAATGCATAATACAGGGTTAAAGACAGGATTCTTGACAGTGTGGAGGAACAGGGAGATCTTGGGGTCCATGTCCATAGATCCCGCAAAGTTGCCACCCAAGTTGATAGGGTTGTCAAAAAGACGTATGTGTGTTGGCTTTCATTAGCAAGGTCATTGATTTTAAGAGCCGCGAGGTTATGCTGCAGCTCTATAGAGGCCTGGTTAGTCCACACTTGGAATATTGTGTTCACTTCTGGTCGCCTCATTATAGGAAAGATGTGGAAGCTTTAGAGAGGGTGCAAAGGATATTTAGCAGGATGCTGCCTGCACTGGAGGGCATGTCTTATGAAGAAAGGTTGAGGAAGCTAGGGCTTTTCTCATTGGAGTGAAGAAGGATGAGAGATGACTTGAGAGAGGTGCACAAGATAATGAGAGACAAAGATAGAGTGGATAGCCAGAGACTTTTTTCCAGGGCAGAAATGGCTATCATGAGGAGGCATAATTTTAAGATGATTGGAGGAAGGTTTAGAGGAGATGACAGAGGTGGGTTCTTTACTCAGAGTGGTGGGTGTGTGGAATGCACTGCCAGACGTGGTTGTAGAGTCAGATACATTTGGGATATTTAAGCGACTCTTAGATAGGCACATGGAAGTTAGTACAATGAAGGGTATGTAGGTTAGTCTGATCTTAAATTAGGATAAAAGATCGGCACAACATTAAGGGCCTAAAGGTCTGTACTGTGCTGTACTGTTCTATACGCCATTTGGTTTACTCTCTACTTTGACTTACCACATGCTTCTTTAAAGTATCTTTATCACATCAACGGAATGGATTCTATTGCTCACCCAGTGTATGGTTAATCTTCTCCTCTGAGAATGTGTTTGTGTCTTTCTGCTCACTGCTTCTGCACAGTTTGAATAGTTTTCTCCAAAGTTATATCTTCCTTGGACTATAAGAAATCTAACAAAGATTTATCAATTATTCCAACTGCAAGTCTGGCTCATAAACTTTGATATCACAGGTTTCAACTAATCTGTAGAGGTCATTAATGAAATTAGTTATGAATTCTCCTGGAAGCTGAACTCTTCTGTTGAATCTTGCCTATTCAAAAATTTTTTTGTTCTCAGCTTGAAGTAATTATCAAATGCTTTTAAAAAATTGCCAAAGCACTTAAGTCTTCTTTGACACTTTGGCAATTTCTAACATCATCCACCAGAGGCCAAAATAGAATGCAAGAAGGTATTAATGATCTCAGCTTCAGAGTCTGTCTTTCATTTTGAAACAATTCTGAATCTTTAGAATTGCTTTCTTCAAAATATCTGATCCTGTGTTTTGTTTGAGCACTCTCTTTGGTAGTATTAGCACTCCTTTCATGTTTTTCTAATAGGAAGAATTTTATAAGGTTCTGAACGATGTTAGCTATAATGAGATTTGCGGCAGAATCAGATGAGAATTCCAATTAGACCTACCTTGAGATTGCAGCAACTCACTGTATGTTTTATGCATCTGCCACGTCGTGACGTATGTTTTTAGCTAGGCGGTGTTAAGTTACTAATTAAGGGGATGATACCATGTTAAACATCTTCTTAATAGCACAACTCACCTCAATAATATTCAGCTTCCTATTTTAGCAAATGAAAGAGACAACTGGACATCAAGAAATCTCGATATGAATATCAGAGCAGGTACCTGGTGACTTTACCAAGCCGCTGGCTGTGAAGACCGTCCATGTAAACAACATTGGCACAATCCCCAGGCACCAGCTGAAAACAGCCCTCGTCCATGGATGATGGCATCCTTGTATTTGCCAGCTCCTCATGTGGCACCTCTCTGATCCACTTGTACAACGTTTGGGAAGCACAAACCTGCATTGTAGGGCTCACCAGCCTTGAAGGTTGCTGCAAGGTCACTTTAAACACACAGCAGACACTCAGCTCACTGTCTGGACCAGGCTGCACCTCAGGGCTGTTGGGTTGCTCTCTCAGTACTTGTTCATCAAGCGCCTGCCTGGATGTTCACAGCATTCCCAGCTTGCCTTGCCATGATAATGAGCACAGTCACACATTCAGGCAGCTTGCCTTGCTCTCAGCAGTCTTCAGGCTAAAGGGATCTACATTTGGCTGGGCAGTAATATGCTTTGGCAATTTCACACTTGCACCATATACCAACAGCTTACCCAGCAACTACACTGCATGTGCAGGAAGCGAGCAGCCAAGCATTCAACTCTTAGTGGAGCCATCTTCAGTGAAGTCCATGAAGGTAATCATCAGCTAGGAGGTCCTAGTTTAGTAAATTGAGAGCAGCCTCCGATACCAGTCTAGGGGATTGGCTACAGTCAGGCATCTGGTCAAGGTGATCTCGGTCATACCTCCTGAAAGCTGAATGGCAACTGTAAAGCAGAGTGGGTTGGGGTGCAACTGTATTTGTGTGAGAGTGCTGTTTGGTAGAATAAGAATGGGAACAGGGTAATATGAGAGGGAGAAGTTATTACCTGATGAGGCTTGGTCATCTCAAATACCAGGGGCTAGGAGAGTAAGGTAGACAAATTGATGGAGTGGTTGGCAATCTGGGGAGGTAAAAAGACAATGGGGCTGACAGGAAGGACTGTCAGGAAGGGGGCCTGGATGTTTGGGACCTCACTGACACATATCAGGGTGGAGGCATCAAACTACTGGCCCAGGAACACTTGCTGTACCTTCCACCGTGCTGGAAATCGAAAGTGCACAATGAGAAAGAAAATGGTCATGAGCACACCTGAAGTGGACAGGGTAGGTGTCTTCAACTGTGACGGAGGGAACTGCAGGATCCACTGATGTGAGCCATTTAAAGGGAAGCGAAATTTCACAGGAAGCCATGCACTGTACAGAAGACAAACCTGCATGAGGCCTAATCTCTGATGATTATCAGGCATTGTCCCCCGTGTGCTATACACTTCCCTGCCCCAGACATTTCTTCCCCTGGACTATGTATCCAGGGAGTAAGCATAGGAATGTTTTAACATGAGGGGCAATGGTGTCAGCATAGCCCTCTGTATGCCTTGTTCATCTTGCTTCCATATTCATCAGCAGCCCCTCAGCACATACATTGACAGGGGCGGAGAATTCTAATGCCAGGCACCCCCTCCCTTTCTGCCCTACTGTGGGCTGGCTCCTTTTGGGATGACAGGAAGGGGAGGATTGAGTGGGGGTGAAAGTACATGGTGGCACGGTTGTTAGTGCTGATGGTGAGGTGTTCTGAGGGAGTCAGTAGGCAGCACAGAGGCCAATGCAAAGTGAGTGGCTTGGAAGGGTGGGCCAAGGGGCTGAGAGTGAGTGAGGAAAAATGTTGCAGGCCACTGGGAGACTAGCACAGCATGTGCCTTGGTGGAGAGTGGGGGCAGGAGCAGGGATAGAATCAGAGTGAAGTAGTAGAGAGATGCATTATCCTGGTACAGTGGAAAAGGTCAATGACCCTCTCAAGGCACTGCCAGCCCTTCCTCCACACCATGAAGATGGCACTGACTAGATGGTGACCTCAGACCAAGCTGCTAAGATCTAGTGTTCTGGCCCCCCTCCTCCCATGCACCACCCAGTTCAGCAGGAGCTCCAGGTGCCTTTCAGAAAATTCACTTTGCCATCCTCTGACATCTTCACATTGTACCTCTGTCATCACGTAGGGCAGCTTCCGAATACCAGTGCTCACCTGGGTGCACCACAGCCTTTTACAGATGGCACAGCTGCCAGGGATGATGGGCTCTTGGAGAATATCCGCTAAGTGACTGGATGTCCCAGGAAAGATGTGTGGAGATAGAATTGGAAAAGAAGGGAGCCATCGGGGTGGATGCCTAATTAATTAGGCTGGTTGGTAAGATACAGCATAAAAATTTCATTAGGCCTTGTGGGCAAAAAACCCTCTTTTAAACAAGATTTAACTGTCACTAGCCAAAAATACAGTAAGAATTAACTCAATGTGTTTACTTATTCTTATTGTTTCAAATCTGTTTAATCTGTAGCATCACAATACTCTGTGTTCTGCTGCCTTCATGTTTTGTTCTTACATTAAGTCAATGCTGTTTTAAATTTGTCTTAAAGATTTCCTCAGACTTCTATATTTTGAATTCAAACCTTTAACTTGGTTCTACAGCAATACAGTATTTGTATTCTAATAAACTGAACTCCTGTTAACTAACAACATTGCATTGTGTTATTTCTTCCAAAGTTTCAACTTCTGCAAAATAGCAATATTGTATATCTGTACTGCTTACTGGGGTTTTCTTAGACTTGTTTATTATCAAAATAGTGATTCAAACTTCTGCAGAAAAGTTGAGATTTTCTATCTTCTTCCCAGGTAAAGTGATACTTTCTCACCTGTCAGGGCATTATACCTAAAGCACATAGCCTTGCAAAATTTTTAAAATAAAACTGTATAACTGGGGCCTTAAGAAATCTACCTATGAAGATTACAGTTTAAACGTGGAGTGTCCTGATCCTTCCGTTAGACTCTTGCTTTCATCTTTTAAATTTGTCCATTTGTAGTCTTAAATCTTATTGTGCCTTTGTATACATTACTTTTCTATCTCTTGCCCTGTCTACTCTGGCCATGCGTCCGCATCTTAGACAAAAGTGAGGACTGCAGATCAGAGTCAAGGTTAAAGTGGTGCTGGAAAAGCACAGCAGCATTCAAGTAGCAGGATAATCAATGTTTCGGACAAAAGCCCTTCATCAGGAATGAATCCGCATCCTAGAGCCTACTCACTATGGCAATGAAGCACATTTCAAAGGCTACGTCCTCCCTTCCACCTTTGTCCATTCCCAGCCTGCCCTTTGTGCACTTATTGTAATATTTTTGCATGAAAACCGATGGGAATATAAAATTGCCACAATATGGAAAGGTCGCAGCAGATTGCACGTATATACTGAGGGAGAGGCATGCTGTATACATTAGTGAGGTATGAAAAGAAGAATATGAGGCAGAGGTAGAAGAGGTAATTAGAGTGGGATAAGGCCCAAGTGGAGTGTAAACACTATCATGGACCAGTTGTACTCAAACTGTTTCTATGCTGTAGGTTCAAATCAATTATCTGTAAATTTCTATGACAATATTTACAATGGAAACAGACAATATATGTCTGTCATACCGTAATTATATGCTCCCATCGATGGCAATGATGATCTACCTCAGTTTTGCATATCTAATGCTTTCAGCATATACTATAAAGAATCTCTAAATCTGACTAATTTTGTTTCTCAAAATGTTGTAATTTTTGTCACTTTTACATTAATAAATTTATGATGATACAGGTTTCACTAGCAACCATAACTACCTCTGAAACTGTATAACTTGCTTGGCCATTTAAGAGACAACCACATTGTGGTGTGCCTGGAGTCACATGTAGGTCAGACCATGAAGGGATGCTTGATTTCCTTCCGTGAAGGCTCTTAATGATGAGACGGTTTTTGAGGAAAATTTATTATTATTGTCATGCTCACCATGATTGGGACCAGCTTTATATACCAAATGTACTAATTGAATTTAAAATTCCACTAATTGTTATGTGGAATTTGATCTTATGTCACTAACCTAGGCCTATGGATTATTACTCCATGACATGACCACTATCATTTGCAACCGATTAGGATTGAATGTATTAATTTAAAATGAGGACTGAACCATATCACACCAATTATTCATATTTACCTGTTTTTTTTGTGTCCTTCCCTTTTTGAATAAGAATGTGACATTGACAATTTTCTAGTCAAAGAGTCACACAGCATGGAAACAGAATCTTCGGTCCTACTAGTCCACACTGACCATGTTGTCAAACTAAACTAGTCCACTTGCCTGAGTTTGGCCCATAACCCTCCAAACCTTTTGTATTCATATACTTATCCAAATGCCTTTTAAACATTGGAGCTGAACCTGCATCCACCACTTTTTCTCGCAGTTCAATCCACACAAGAACCACCCTCTGTGTAAAAACGTTGCTATTTGTAGTCCTTTTTAAATCTTTCTCCTCTCAACTTAAAATTATGCCCCCGAGTTTTCAACTGCTCCATCCTAGGGAAAAGACCCTTATCACTCACCTTACCTATGCCCCTCATGACTTTATAAACTTCAAAAGGCCACACGAGTGAAAATCATCCCTACCTATCCAACCTACTTTTATACCTCAAACCCTCCATTCCCAGTAACATCTTTGTAAATCTTTTCTGAACCCTCTCCAGTTTAATAATATCCTTTCTAGAACTGCACACATTACTCCAGAAGAGGCCTCACCAATGTCCTGTACAATCCCAACTCCTATACTCAAAGGTCTGAGCAATGAAGGCAAGCGTGCTAAACACCTTCTTAACCACTCCCCCATCTACATGTTATGCAAATTTTAAAGAGTTGTGTGCCTTTTCCTATCTTGTAGCTCATGATTATTGTTTCATTGCATGGGTACATCAGTCAAACTGAATATTGTCTTATAACTGCCAATGTTTAGCTGAGCAACTTAATACAAGTGAGATACCTGTTAAAACATATCGCATTAGTGAGTCTCTGATGAACGAAATGCCATCCAGAATATTCCAAAACCATTGGTAGTGCGTCAGTAGATGATGCATAAAACTAGGGCTTGGCTTCAGAAATTTATGAATTCTTGACCAAAAATATGCTGCAATTAAAAATATATGTTATTTAGTTCAAATCAACTATAGCAAATATTTTTCATAAAATTCTATCTTTCATCCTTGACTATTTTATTTATTTATACTGCAGCCAAACCCATTCAGAGACACTTCTACTGCGTGAATCCTATTTGGAGATAAAGCTTTTTTTTTTGCCATTTTCTGATGACCCTGAGCAGAAGGGCTTCTTTTTACATGTAACAAAATATGCTTTCTTCCATAGACGATAGAAAATTGCCACTCTGTCCATAGGGTTCTCAAAATGCCCATGCTAAAGAAAACTCATGATTAACAAAAAAAATGGAAGTTGATCAGCTTTGAGTGTTTGCACCACTGCAGTTTATTACAAGCAGTAATCCAGATTGCTGATGCGTTTTCAAACCAGCCATGATAGAAACATAATACTTCCGATAGATTCGACCACTTAGCAGTGATTGTGTTAAGATCGTGCTTTCAATCCCACAATAACTAACTGTGAAAAGTGTATATTGCTTTTTTATGATCGCTGGATGTATCAAAGCACTTTATAGGCATTGAGTATGCACTTTTGCAATTTAGAAATGCAACAGCCAATTGGCACACAGCAAGTCTTCACAAGCAACAATTTGATAATGAACACCCAATCTGGCTTTTGGCATGTTATTTGAGGGATAAATATTGGCGGGACAATTTTTTTTAAAAAGTTCATTAATGGAGTAAGCATTTTTCAGAATGACATATGTGTTCAATATTACAACTTGAACTTGGCCAACATGCTAAAGAATCACTTGGGTTCATGAACTAAGAGATTGTTGGAATGCTTTGAAATAAAACAAATCCTTGAAAGCATTTGATTTCCAGAGAGAACGATGCATTTAAATTGAAGTTTCAATGATAGGTGATAATTCCTCTGTCCTACTTCAATATAGAGCCATGATATCTTTCCCATTCTCAAAGCTGTTCAATTGAGGCTCAGATTAACATCCCATCCAAACTAAATTCAACTTGTAATTTATGGGCTAGTACCAGAAAATTGTCTTCCAGCTTTATTAATCATAAACACCCTAATAGCTTACTAATGACCTTGAAGGAATGTCACCCACCATCCTGACCTGCTTGACCTACAGGTAAGACAAGTCATGGGGACAGTGCTGAGCTGGAAGTTTGGAACTGGGGTGAGGTGGGGGAAAGGGAAATTAGGAAACTGGTGAAGTCAACATTGATGCCCTGGGGTTGAAGTGTTTCGAGGCGGAAGATGAGGCGTTCTTCCTCCAGGCGTCGGGTGGTGAAGGAACAGCGGTGAAGGAGGCCCAGGACCTCCATGTCCTCGGCTGAGTGGGTGGGGGAGTTGAAATGTTGGGCCACAGGGCGTTGTGGTTGATTGGTGTGGGTGTCCCAGAGATGTTCCCTAAAGAGCTCTGCTAGGAGGTGTCCAGTCTACCCAATGTAGAGGAGACCGCATCGGGAGCAACGGATAGAGGAATTTTGATAATATCAGACGAGTTATTATTGGGGTGGCACGGTGGCTCAGTGGTTATCACTGCTGCCTTAAAGCACCAGAGACCCGGGTTCAATTCCAGCCTCGGGTGACTCTCGGAGTAGACTTTGTACATTCTCCCTGTGTCTGCATGGGTTTGCTACAGTTTCCTTCCACAATCCAAAGATGTGCAAGTTAGGTAAATTGGCCATGCTAAATTGCCCATAGTGTTCAGGGATTATGAAGGTTAGGGGCATTAGTCAGGGGTAAATGTAGAGTAATGGAGAATGGGTTTCGGTGGGATACTCTTCGGTGTGGACTTGTTGGGCTGAAGGACCTGTTTCCACACTATAGGGATTCTATGAGAAAACTTTCCTTGCACTTTGTGGACGGCACGGTGGCACAGTGGTTAGCACTGCTGCCTCACAGCGCCTGAGACCCGGGTTCAATTCCCGCCTCAGGCGACTGAGTGTGTGGAGTTTGCACATTCTCCCCGTGTCTGTATGGGTTTCCTCCGGGTGCTCTGGTTTCCTTCCACAATCCAAAGATGTGCAGGTCAGGTGAATTGGCCATGCTAAATTGCCCGTAGTGTTAGGTAATGGGTAAATGTAGGGGTGTGGGTGGGTTGCGCTTCGGCGGGTCGGTGTGGACTTGTTGGGCCGAAGGGCCTGTTTCCACACTGTAATGTAATCTAATCTAATCTAAAAAGGCAGGGGTGTGGGACTAGCTGAATTGTTCTGACAGAAAGCTGGCACGGACACCTCAGGCTGAATTGTTTCCATCAGTGCTTGAGTAATTAACATTCCTTTTGAATACACCATTCTACAGTATGCGCACTAGAATCATTGAATCTCATTATTAATAGAACAAACCCTTCTCAGAATGAGTTATATGTTCAAAATTACAACTGGAATTTGTTCAATGTACCAACACAGTCTGCTTGGGTTCAGCAATTAAAAGGGATTATTAGATTGCATTGAAATAAAGATTTCATTTTCTGGAAATCAACTGGATACCAGCAATAGTGATGCACTTATGTTGAACTTTCAGTGGTTACCTAGTTATTATGGTCAATGACTATACTTCCAATAAAATGTGACTGAAAACTGAGCATTGAAACAACTTACGCAAACTGCAGTTGACACCATAGTAACCAGTGCGGGTGCAATCACATTCATAACCATCCTTCCCGATATTAACACATATTCCTTTATTCTGGCATGGGTAATAACAGCAGGGATTTACTGCAACAAGAAACAGACAAAGTTAGAGTTAATGTTCAGAAGTATTCCATTGACAAAAACATTTGCTAAATTTGCTAAAGTGTGCTGTTTTGCAATTGCAGGAAATAGTTTTTGGATACAACAATGTTTGAAATTAGAAACGGCCTCTGCCAAAAGGCTTGGATCAGAATCAATATCAATATAGAAATAGATTTGAACTGCAACTCCCATTAACCAGACTGAGAACAGCCAAAACACATTCTATGTGGGTTGTTTACATGCAGCAGACAGGGATTACTTCTAAACCTGGGCTGCATTTGCCCACAAATCTCAAATAGTTGATCAATCCATTGCATCTTTGCTGATTTAATAGCTAAGAATATTTTAAGCAGCATAATCTGCACTTAAATGCTTGATGCATAATTACAGTGATCACTGCTTAGCTTTCAGGATGAATGGAATTATATATAAGCAAGGATGCATGGCTCGATTGAAACATAATTTTTTAAAACAATATATGCATATATAATTTTGAACTGAAAAGTTAACATTCTAATAAACATGCAGGAGGCAAGATTTGCAAGGACAAGAACTAAGAATGTTTAAAGTGACCTGGAATGTGCATCATTGTTAAATGAGAAATGGAAATTCCATCAAGAACACTAAGCCCAGAACTGGACCACAGACAACCAAAATCTGTCAAAATATCAATAACAAAACGTTTGCATCAGCAGCAGAATAACTGATATTGTTATAATACCAGCTGCTGTTAATACTGAGCAAGTCAGATCCCATTTCTATATTCTTCCTGTCTAATTCTATGGATCTGAGATTGGGTGAAAACAGAATCAAGATGTAATCCAGGATATTCCTCCTGTAGCATCCCAGTTTCTCTCACTTTCACTGGTTGTTCCAACACCCTCAAAGAGGCTAATATTTTTGAATCAATCAGGTTATTCCCCAAGATGAAATTAATCCCTTCTGTAGGAATTTAATACACATTGTAACTATAACTTGTGCACTTAATAAGTCACTCTTTTATCTAAATCTATATAATGGAACTAGTTTATAACCTCCATTAGCCACCCATCATCAGTCAGCAACAGTCACTGACTTGCTCCAGTATCCTTCAACATCTTCAAGGGTTTGCCTCTTGAAACTGATGTGTAAGGTAATATCTCTTCCCCAAAAACAAAATATTTAAATCTTTTCATTATTGATTTATTTTGTTGGAGAATTAACCAAAAGCATCTCCCTTAAAGATATAAAAAAAAATCCAGAACCTCCAGTACTTTAACTCTCTTTAGCAAAAATCCAGCAAGATTTCTCGACGGAGTCATCTCCCCTTCCTAATAGATTCTGAGAGAATATATTTCACTGGTACTGCTACTAAATGCTAATTTGCTTTCTTGATACAACCTCATCTTAGGAATTTTTTTATGCATTCCTATTATAGGCCATAGGGTATAGGAACAAAAGGAGGCCATTTTGAGTCTGCACAGCCATTCAATGAGATCACGTTTGATCTTGACTACCTTATCCACATAACTCTTAATCCCCTTACTGATTAAAAACCCTGTCTATCTCAAGCTTGAATACACTTAATGATCCAGCCTTGACAGTTCTCAGTGGTAATGAATTTCATAGATTCATTTCCTTCCAAATGAAGGCTACTACTGCAATTTTCAGCAATTAGATTGTCTAGCCTTGTCACCATGGAAGCACATTATTTCCCTTTTATGACTTTGAGCTTTTATTATTTTTGGTATTCTTCTGTTTTTTTTTCTAAAACTAATACCATTTCCGTCCTCCTTCTTGCATTTATCAGTCAGGGCTGTCCTTCCAAGTACGTTTGGGGTGGGCCAGTCAGGACTGGGATCTGTGCACTGAAAGTCAAAAGGGGTTATCGGGAGCCACCACTGTAGCAGGGAAGTTGGAAGAGTCAATTGTGGGTTGGAGACAACATGCAGAGAAGATAGTAATTGTGCAGGAAGGTAACTCAACATATAACGGGGGAGACAATAGTGCATTGGAAGACAAGGGGCCACTGCAACCTGG
The DNA here is from genome assembly GCF_037043375.1 of Chiloscyllium plagiosum. Lineage (NCBI taxonomy): Eukaryota > Metazoa > Chordata > Chondrichthyes > Orectolobiformes > Hemiscylliidae > Chiloscyllium > Chiloscyllium plagiosum. The sequence goes on along the minus strand of NW_028270159.1, from coordinate 29,582,911 downwards.
GGTGGGGTGGAGAGGGCTGTCAACAATGATTGCTAACACACTGGCTTTCACAGAGTGGGTGAGGGAGTGTACAGTGCACTATGATGGTTTCCATGGCAAAGGTGAAGGGCTGGGGCTCAAGGAGTCATGCTTCAAGATGAAGATGCAAGTGAAAGCACTGGGTGAAAATATGTGTAAGTTCAGACCTGATGGGTTTGTCAGTAAAGCAGAAAGGAACATGAAGGTCTTGGCAGGGCCCTAGATCAAATAGGAGAAAGTGAGGACTGCAGATGCTGGAGATCAGAGTTGAGAGTTTGGTGCTGGATAAACACAGCAAGTCAGGCTGCATCCAAGGAGCAGGAGAACTGGCGTTTTGGGCAAGAGCCCTTCATCAGGAATGAGGCTTGTGAGCCAAGAGGGTGGTGAGATAAATGGAAGAAGGTGGGGCTAGGTGGGTGGTAGCTGAGAGTGCAATAGGTAGATAAAGGTGGAGTAATATGATAGGTCAGAGAGGAGGACGGAGCGGATAGGTAGGACAGGTCATGAGAGCAGTGCCGAGTTGGAAGGTTGGAACTGGGATAAGGTGGGGGGGGGGGGGGGGGAAGAGGGGAAATTACGCTGGGCCTGGATTCACTGCATCAAGTGCAACCTATGTTGCCTTCCATCTTCACCCAAAACTACAAATGGACAATAGCCATGGAGAATGGCTGTGACTGAGATGGTGTTTTTCTTCCCTGAGCGTGTAGGCTGTCCTTGTGAGTGATGTGAGGCCCTTCAAGGGCAAATTGCACTTCAAACTCTTACACAGTCCAGCTTAAAGATGTCTGTAATCAAACCACTGTGTATGGGAAATGCATAATTTCAACTATGGAGGAAACAAAGGAATCCGGACTGTGTCATCGATCATTAGAAATTGATTATAGTCCTGTATGTGAACCAGACAGGCAATATTAAAAGTCTCACCTGTTGACTAAAATTCACAAATAACAGCCGAGCTCTTTTAGGGGGTGGCATAGTGGTTAACACTGCTGCCTCAGAGCACCAGGGTCCCAGATTTGATTCCAGCCTCGGGCGACTGTCTGTGTGGAGTTTGCACATTCTCCCAGTGCCTGCGTGGGTTTCCTCCGGGAGCTCCGGTTTCCTCCCACAGTTCATAGCTGTGCAGGTCAGGTGGATTGGCCATGTTAAATTGTCCCGTAGTGTTAGGTTTGTTAATCAGAGGGAAATGGGTCTCGGTGGGTTACTCTTCAGAGGGTCGGTGTGGACTTGCTGGGCCAAAGGGCCTGTTTCCTCACTGTAGGGAACCTAATCTAGCCTGCACAAGGGCATGGAGCTGATTTCTTCTCACCTTGAACTGTATGTATTTGGCAATAAGGCTCTTCAAAGCTGCCTTGTTTGGATGGGGTGTCAGGTTAGGTGAGGAAGGTTTCAGCAATCCTAGCATACTTACTATCTCCAGTTCTACTTGCGTGACATGTGCTGCACACTTTGGAATAAAGCGCACTATGTCAAAGGTCCATGTACAGGCATTTCCTGGTCCCCCTCCTCAGAGTCTGCCATGTCCCACTGGATTGAGGACAATACTAAACCATCATTTGATCCGAGTGCTAACTGCTCACAGTACTAAAGGACCTTTTCTGGTTCGGATATTCCCCAACCGTATTCACTGGAACGGAGGCAAACACAGCAGGGGCCGTCACCACTGTGATTGTGCTGAAACTGAGGAGGAACAGCAAACTCAGAATGAGTTCCAACCTCTGACAACTGCCTGACGGCTTCCACATAAAGAATGTCCCCTCAGGATGTGACGGAATTAGAGGGGGCCCCAAGGACTATTGTCCTTGATGCTGTTTCCTCCAGATGAACGAGATGCATTCTGCTAAAGGTTGGAATGTCCCGGGGCTCCAGCAGAATACTACGTGATCCGCTGGGGGGGGCATTTGCATCCTGAAGGGGTGACTGGCTCACCTACTCTGCTTGCTGTCACTCTGCTACATTCTTAGCAACACACTGCTTCCAATGTTCCATTAGGGATCTCTCAATCGTGAATGCACAAATGTATCAAGGCTTTTACTGAGACAATTTGTACCAGACAATCCCGCTTCATCTGTTTCCTTAGAACGTGGTCAGTGCTGCAGCCCAGGCAGTATGCTTTGCTAAGGGCGCCAGATTTGCCAAGGTGAAGCTGCTTTAGACTGAACACACATCACACAGACAGCACCAAATCATTAACGTAACTGGCTTCATCAATAGAATAAGAATCAAATCCATCAATGTACAAGTCATCTGTGAGCATCTGGTGCGGATCTTAGAGATCTGCACCAGATAGCCTGTGAGCTTTAACATTGCCTACATCCTTGAGAACTCCCTTGTTCCTGGTACCTACCAAGGGCCGGACATCTTACCATGTGGGCTACTGGGAGACAAAGGCTACTCTCTGCAGTCATGGTTCCATTACACAATTCCTGACTGAGTGTAGTTAGAATGCAGCCCATTCATCCTCCAGAGCCTTTGTGGAGAAGACTATGGGCTTCCAGAAGAGATGAGGTTCTGGTGCTTTGATTGGTCTGCAGTGGGCCTTGCAGTACATTCCAGAGAGTTGTGCCACATTAACCAAGCTTGCTGTATTCTCTAGTCCTGGAGCAGGAGAAGAGGGGAAGTGATGGACACTGAACAGCTGGGAAAGTTGACGGAGTCTTTTGAGGAGGGAGATCACCTGAATTGCATGAGAGAGCACTGTAGTGTCAGGCTCAATAAGCCAGACTGAACTTAATTAGCACCCAGTTCCAGTAGATGAGAGCTAGGCGCAGTGATCATTCATTGGGTGTATATTTGCAACTCCTCAAATGAAATGGTTCCCGGAAGTAAATGTAGTGTTTTTGCTTTTGTCTTCGTTTTCCTGGTTGTTCAATAAGAATTTGCATAGTCAACCACGTGAAGGCCTTCTAGCATGTGATGCTCCAACATTGAACAAGGACAAGACGTAATACTGTACTGGGGCTTCGGGAAACAGTAGCACTTGCTTCAACGTGTTCTATGATGGTATGACATAAAAGACAGGTAGTCTCCAGAACTGTAGTGCCAATGACAATAATCAGTGGGTAATGATGTAAAATAGCAATATTTTAATGAATGCAACTTGTATTTCCAATGAAGCATCATCCAGGTGTCTTCTGAAGCTTTTCTTTCTCCTTTCCCTCCCACTAAGTGCACTGTGAAACAATGTTCCTCAACTGATCTGATCCACAGTTGGACTTTAACTATCGTGCTGGCATGGAAATCCTGGAAGGTTCCAGTAGTGGCGAGTACTCCTGCCAATGGTGAACACAAGGTAGTGTGTACAGAGTGCTATAGAGGCATACATACGGAGGTGATCCACGTGAAAAAAAAACTCACTAGATCACACCAAGGGACTGAACTGACACTTAGCTGAGTTTAATAATATTCACCTCACTGTAATGTAATAGCTTGGGCATCTTCTGGTCACTTCAACTTCACAGATATCTTTTTCATATGAGCAGAAATATCCTCTCCAAAAACTTAGGCACAAGGTGAAAATTTTTAGTTGAGGCAAATTCCTCAGAGGAACGAGAATCATCCCCTGAAATAACATCTCTTCTTTCTTCCTTTTACTGTAAGCTTTTCTCTAGCTAAGTCATGGTTTCTGGGCTCTATCACTGTCTTTATCTCTCTATCACACTGGAGTTGTTTTCATTCTATTTCCTTGTCTTTCTTTTCTCTTGCCAATTCCGCTCCTTTTTAAAAAATCAAATCATTCTCCTCTCTCTCAATTGTTCTTTCGCTTCTTTTCCTCCAATTTAAGTGTTTTCATTTGTAACTGAACCTTAGCTAATTCTAGCTCTGATATACTGCTTTCAGGTTTCTCTTCTTTGATCTCTAAATGATGAAGATTCACTTTAAATATTATCACACTCACAAAATCCCGCTTTTTTTCCCCCTCACTTCAATTTATTTACTTGCTCTGTCAATTTAGCCTGAGTCAAAGTTTTTTTTAAAAACCACTTTTAAATGCTCTATTCCTAGTAATGGTCAAAGCCACGGTGGCACAGTGGTTAGCACTGCTGTATCACAGCGCCAGAGACCCGGGTTCAATTCCTGCCTCAGGCGACTCTCTGTGTGGAGTTTGTACATTCTCCCCGTGTCTGCGTGAGTTTGCTCCGGTTTCCTCCCACAATCCAAAAATGTGCAGGTTAGGTGAATTGGCCATGCTAAATTGCCCGTAGTGTTCGGTGTAGGGGAAATGGGTCTGGGTGGGTTGCACTTTGGTGGGTCGGTGTGGACTTGTTGGGCTGAAGGGCCTGTTTTAACACTAAGTAATCTAATCTAATAAAACAAAATTCCACCACATGTAATGTATTTCACACAACTCTCCTGTTCCTATTCCAGTATCTCCAATTTTTAAAAATTGATCCCCAAATCCCACTTAAATTCAAAGTATTTTGACTCTGGATGAAACCCTATTTTGTTATGATGCTAGCTGATGTTAATACCCGGCAAATGAGATCTCAAAGCAGATCCTGGTTATTAGATCCTGTTGGGGAAAAGTTAACACTATTTGCCTGGAAGCCATTTTCCTGATTCGGCTGAGAGTTCCATTTTGTGTCCCCAGCCAGAACTTTGCTGGCTGTACATTCCTTACTGAGGTAATGTGAAAGGTTGTCCTTATCTTCCTTCTCAAGATAGTGTCTCCTCCCTTTGCTGAATGATCAGCACAGGCTGTAGAACCAGTCAAGCTGACATAGACTTTCCAATTAGTCCCCCTTCCTTCTCTAATTATTGCCTCTTCATGGTCATTCAGCCAATTAGGGATATCTCTGCTTAGTATTAGCAATCTGTGTAACTAGAGGAGATGGTGATACCACTTGATCTGTCCACTTGTGGAATGCATAATAGTGCTTTAGTTTTGAACTTAATGACTAACCTCTAATTTAGTACCAACTTGTAAGCAGCCAAACTGTGGAATTAACGGTCAGCTCCGAGCTGTTTCCTCTATATAATCCTGTAGTATCCTGATGTACTTTGGAATAACACCGAGTCACAGTTAGGACAATGAATTCCCCATGATATATCGTGTAGTAAACTAATCAGTTCGCAAGGTCCGAGTCTGAGAGTTTTCTTCAACAGATCCTAACATTTTTTCTCACAATGGAAGTCAGTTACCGAACACACCCACAGAAGCTACCAATGTACCGTTAACACACAAAGTTAAACATTTATTAAAACAAGGGAAAAACCTGAACTATATTACACCATGACTTGGAGGTGCTGATGTTGGACTGGGATGGTGTTTCCAAAGAAACCTGTTGGACTATAACCTGGGGTTGTGTGATTTTTTAAAAAAACTTTATTACACCAAACCTCAATACCAACATCAGAAATAATTGTGAATTTCAATGTTTTTTTTAAATCCCAGAAGCACATAAACCTCAGCAAACCTCACTACTGTCTCCACACGAAGGCTCCTCATTTAGGCTGGCACACCTGTATTCAGTTACCTTTCAGTGGACTTCTGTGTGTTCACTGCATGTTAGTTTTCTTTGGGTGGTATCTCTCCCCAAAGGCACCTAAAACATTTCGCAAATTAAACTTGCTATTATTTAACTTCAGAGTAAACACATCAATCCTCTAAACTCAGTCTCCAGCAGTTTTCCTGCCAGAAATGTGACTGGAAAGCTTAAACTCCCATCTCCACTCTTTTATGCCCAAATGCAGACTGATAGAACAAACCATAAATCAATCTCTTTGTTACTGGATCCCTGTTACTAGGCAACAGCCCCTTTTTCTCCCTCTACAATTTAATGTACTGAACTAAACCCCAGCTCTTCAAAACACGCCTCAATAAAATGCATGTGAACAATAGATTTGCAGACTCTTCATAACCAAATCTACAAGAACTCTGAAATGAAAAACAACCATATATCCTCAGCTTAAAACTCTAAATACAAAAATATAAATGAAGCTTAAACCTGCCTTTAACAATGGATCAAATAGGTTGGATACATAACGTTCATGAAAATTATTGTGGAACCTTTAAGAAAACTTAACAGACAAAGAAGAGATTGTTGCTTCAGGTAGAATGAAGACAGGTCATATTTCATTAATGGGTGAAATGGTGATATCGTGGCAACATCACTTGGGTAATACTCCAGTGGCCCAGGCTAATATTCTGGGAACAAAATTGCAAATCTCACCATGGCGTTTGGTAGAATTAAAAGTTAAACGAATCAATTTGCAAATGTAGACTCAGTAATAATGGCCACTAAGCCATCATCAAGTGTTGTAAAAACCCATGCTGCTCCCTAATGTCTTTTGGGGATTTCCAGACCAGCTTACATGTGACTGCAGAACTTGGTTGATTCTTAACTGCTTTCCGAATTAGCCTCATGGTTCAAGGGCAATTAAGGATGGGCAACTAATATTGACTTTGCCACTGATTCCCACAATCCATGAAATAATAATTTAAAGAAAAATAAAAGCTGATACATTGATAAGAACAAGCAAACAGCTGACAGAAATGTTCATGGCTCATTCCAAAAGGGTAAGAGGCAGAATATGTAGGTCCTCCACTTTAAGTTAAACATGAACAAAGTGACCAAGCCAATCAAATGAACACTTTAAAATTTTAAATCTGACAATCACATCAGTATTTTCAGGTGAACAACACTTGATTGAGTTAGGAAACAAGTATAGATAGTTTTGTGTAAGCAATTATTTAGTTTCTCAATCCAAACAGAGTTATTAGCAATCCTAGTGAGCCAAAAGATCAGCAACCTTTGCACAAAATGGACGGTTGACAAGCTAATCAAAAGAGTAGCATCAATTAGGGACTGAAAAGGGGATTTACTCTTGGAAGCAGAAAGCATGGCTGAAGCACCAGATGACAATCATCCAAGGACATTGAAGGTAGTGAGGATAGAAATTGAAAGGACTCTGGCCATAGTTTTTCAGTCTTCCTTCAGTCAAGGATGTTATCAGAGGCTGGAGAATTGCAAATCTTATGCCCTTGTTTGGAAAACCGTTTAAGAATAAACCCAGCAATTTCAGACCTGCCAGTTTAACTTCGGTGGTGGGGAAACTTTTGGAAATAATAATTGATAGAATTAATAGTCACCTGGATAAGTGTGGATTGAATGAGAATCAGTATGGATTTCTTGAGGGAAAATCATGTTTAGCTAACTGAGTTTTTTGAACAGTAAATGAATAGGATTGTTGAAGATATTTTGATTCTAGCCGATATTTTATCAGCTAAGTCAGATCCCAGGCTGAAACCTGGATTGATAGATCATATTTTGTTTTATTTTAACAAGTTGGTCTCTCACTGAAACATAAACAGTGTTGTACTAACAATAAAATGGAAGTTTAATCACCAAAAGAAATGATAAAAAATAAACCAACCACTCACTCACAACACAAATTCAAAGAATTTTCAACACACTGTAAATATATTAATCGCAAAGCACTCCTTTATAAGTTCCAAAAAATATTCCCTTGTGAAGTACCTAATTACACCTTTTCTATGGCACTTACACCAGAGAAAAATATATTTTCCTAACATTTTGACAATCTTAACTAATGTGAAATGCTAATAGCTTCTTCTTGAAGCTATCATACGCCTGAATTCAAATGTACTTAGCTTCAAGTAACATTTTCAAAGCTAACACATTTTCAAAGGGTGGCTCAGTGGTTAGCACTACTGCCTCACAGCACCAGGGACTTGGATTCAAATCCAGCCTTGGGTGACTGTCTGCGTGGAGTTTGCACATTCCCCCAGTGTCTGTGTGGGTTTCCTCCCACCATCCAAAGTTTGCAGGTTAGGTGAATTGGCCATGCTAAATTGCCCACAGGGTACAGGGATGTGTAAGCTAGATGCATTAGTCAGGGGCCACATGGAATAATGGGGTAAGGGAGTGGGTCTGGGTTACTCTTCGGAGAGACAGTGTGGACTTGTTGGGCCAAATGGCCTGTTTCCACACTGTAGGGATTTTATGTGAAATGAGAAATACATCTGGTAGTTTGAAACTATTACTAACTCCTTCCTCTACTCTTATCATGTTTTCTCAAAAACACTGTTCTGTACAACCATTGCCACCCAAGAGATTCACAGAACTGCTCAAGAATCAAGTTAAATTCCTGGTGTTACTCACAACTTAAAAATAAGCCAACTAAAAATTTTTCACAGATCTTAACACACAATGGTCTAACCTGTTAAGTTCTAAAATATCCTAAGTAGCTTGTACAGTCTATTTTTAAAAATTACCATGCCTTCAGAAATATTTTCAGTTAAATACTATTTTCAGACACACTGAGAAAACTTATGTCACCAATGTAAAATCCAACACACAAACTTAAAATAAATGGTTTTTAAAAATATATAAAGCAGTCCATTTATGTCATAAGGACAATGCCATTGATGTGGTGCACATGCACTTTCAAAAGATATTTGATAGACTGTCACACAACAGACTTGTGAGCAATGTCACTGTTCATGGAACAGAAGGGTCTGATGTAATGTGAATACAAAAGTAACTGACTGATTGGAAACAGACTGTAATGGTAAATAGATATGTTTTAGATGAGGGAAGGTGTGTAATGGAGCTCCTCAGTGATCACTATGGGAACCCTAGCTTTTCCTAATATATATTAATGACACAGACCTTGCTGTACAAGGAACAATTTCAAAGTTTTCAGAATTTGAAGTATTGTAAAATGTGATGACAGTATGGAACTTCAAAAGGACATTGGTAAGTTGGTGAAGTGAGTAAACAGTTGACAGATAAAGTATAATGAAAAGAATTGTGAGGTGTTACATTTTGATAGGAAGAAAATGGAAATAAATGATAAAATAAAGGATACCACTCTAACAGGTGTGCAGAATTAGAGAGACTGGAGTGTGTGTGTGCGTAAATCATTAAAGATATAGCAAAGCTGGAGAGCAGGTAATAAGGCATAGAATATCCTGTTTTTTATTAATAGGGACAGAGTACAAAAGCAAGGCCATTATTCCTATCTTGTACTAGATGGAAGTTAAAACCCAGCTGGAGCAGCATCGTGGCTCAGCACTGTTGCCTCACAGCAGCAGGGACCTGGGTTCAATTCCATCCTCAGGCAACTGACTGTGTGGCGTTTGCACATTTCTTTTTATTATTTGTTCACGAGATGTGGGTGTCACAGGCTCGGCAGCAGTTAGTGCCCATCCTTAATTGCCCAGAGGGCAGTTAAGAGTCAACCACATTGCTGTGGGTCTGGAGTCACATGTAGGCCAGACCAACAGCTTCTTTTGCTAAAAGGACATTAGTGAACCAGATGGGTTTTTTTCCTGACAATCAGCAATGGATACATGGTCATCATTAGAATCTTAATTCCAGGTTTTAGAAAAAATTGAATTCTAAGCCCTTCATCTGCTATGGTAGAATTTGAACCAGGTTGCCATAACATTACCTGTATCTCTGAAATAACAATCCAGCAATAATACCACTAGACAGTTGCCTCTCCATTCTCCAGGCATTTGCATGGATTTCCTCAGGGTACTCTGGTTTCCTCCCACAGTCCAAAGACATGCAAGTTAGGTGGATTGGCTGTGCTAGGTGAATTAGCTGTGGGAAATGCACAGAGATAGGGTAGGTGGATTGAATCATCATAAATTAGATCATAGGATCCCTACAGTGTGGAAGCAGGTCATTTGGCCCATTAAGTCCACACCAACCCTCCACAGAGCGTCCCACTCACCCTCACCCTTTACCCTCTCCTTGAACCCTGCACTCTCCATAACTAATACACCCAACTTACCCATCCCTTGACACTATGGGTTAGTCTGGGTGGGATGCTCTTTGGAGGATTGGTGTGGACTCGATATGCCAAATGGCCTGCTTCCACACTGTAAGGACACTATGATTCTTTGGAGAACTGTGTATTGTCTGGGCATTTTAGGAAGGATATGAACACAGAAGAGTGCAGAAGAGGTTACCAATAATGGTTCCCGGGATGAGAAACTTCAATACTGGGGATGAATTGGAGATGTTGGGATTGTTTTCCTTGGAGTGGGAAAGTATAAGCGGAGGGTATAAGATTGAAGTTTTCAAAATTATAAGGAGTTTGGACAGAGTAGACGGGTACAGACTGTTCCCACTTGTAGGATACAGGACAAAAGGGCACAAAGTTAATTGCAAAAGAAACAAATCTGAAGTGAGAAAAATAACTTCTTCACACAGTGAATAGTTAGTGTCTGGAATTCATTGCCTGGGAGTATGGTGGAGACAGATTCAATCAAAAGACCTGAGCGCATTAGATGGAAGGGAAAGGGCAGGAGATTGGCACAAAGATGTAATGTTCAGTCAGAGACAATGTGCCAAATCGCCTCCTTGGGTATCATAACAGTTCCATGATTTTGTTATTCTGGCATCATGCAAACAAGTTCAGTGGAAATTAACTTAAGGAAATAAAATAAAAGACACATTTACAACATGGTGCAAGTTTAGGTGCAATTCACACCGCTATTATCTTGTCCACATGAAACACAAACTCAACACCATCTCTTACAGATCACCTTCAGACATAGGGATGCAGGTGCATAGTTCCTTCAAAGTGGAGTCGCAGGTAGATAGGATAGTGAAGGTGGCATTTGGTACATTGCCTTCCTGAAGAAGGGCTTATGCCCGAAACGTCGATTCTCCTGCTCCTTGGATGCTGCCTGGCCTGCTGTGTTTTTCCAGCAACACAGTTTTCAACTCTGGTACTCCAGCATCTGCAGTCCTCACTTTCTCCTACATTGCCTTCATTGGTCAGTGCATTGAGTATAGTAGTTGGGACATGTTGTGGCTGTACAGGACATTGGTATTAAAATACTGCAATCAATTCTGGTTGCCCTGCTACAGGAAACATGTTAAACTTGTGATGGTGCAGATAAGATTTACAAAGATGTTGCCAAGACTGGAGGGTTTGAGTTATAGGGAGAGGCTGAATACGCCAGGGCTTTTTCTCCTGGAGCATTCAAGGCTGAGGAGTGACATTATAGAGGTTTACAAAATCATGAGGGGCATGGATAGGATGAATAGCCAAGGTCTGGTTCCCAGGGTGGACAAGTCCAAAACCAGATGGAATTGGTTTACGGTGAGAGGGGAAACATTTAAAAGGGACCTGAGGGGCAATCTTTTCATGCAGAAGGTGGTGCATGTATGGAACAAACTGCGAGAGGAATTGTTGGAGGAGGGTTGTTACAACATTTGAAGGGCATCTGGATGGATATATGAATAGGAAGGGGTTTAAGAGGGATATGGGCCAAATGCTGGCAAATGGAATTAGATCAGTTTAGGAGATCTGATTTTATGGATGAGTTGGACCGAAGGGTCTGTTCCCATGCTGTATAACTCTGTAACTCTATGACCATCAATAAATGACAGTGCTAAGAATGGCAAAATACATTAATTGTACGAAACCAAAATCTTAAAAATTTTAGATGTCACAACCTATTACAAATGTTGAAACCATCAGCCAAATACCCTGCTATTTGTTACTTGCCATTTCAGTACTTAATTCAGCCAGTTGGCTTATGATTTACATATGTAAGTAACAATTATGTTCAAAGCATCCAAAGACACATTGTAACGTGAATCATCAGCAACTGGAGCTGTCCCTTTTAAACTCCCCATTTTGCTGCCAGAACAAATTTGTTTTAACATTATTCAGTCACTCAATGACTAGCAGTGAATTTTAAAAAGTTGAAGTAAAGGGACTAAACAGCTAATGGAATTTAAAACTTGTACCTGCTTGTAATGCTATACAACACTTGTCCAGACAAGAAAACCAGAACTCAGAGACCAACTAATTTACTTCAGCACTTTTATTAATAATACCAGGCAGAAGGGGTATAACAGCCTGCCCCCTCCATAGTTAACACTGAGGTCATTATTGTGCAGATCAACATTTATTTTGCCTTGATTCACCTATCAGGTGGTATCAACTCACTGCATTGCTCACTGGTAAGAGAATTAGGTATTTGGGTCCAGTAATAGAGAATATTTTAACTGCTTGGAACGCCACCACTTAAAATCGTAATTCAAGATGTCAAATGATGTGTTGAGACAGAAGTTTAAAATTCAACATCAAAACCCCATGCATTTCCATGTGCTCTAACTAGATATGTTACCTAAGTGCTTCTTTTTCAATGTTGAACACACATCGATGACATGTGCTGAAAACTTATCAGTATTTCTAGGAAAGACTCCAGCATCTGGAATTGAAGGTCTACTGAACAACTGCAGATAATACCAAAGAAGCAAAGTAAATCTTTGGTATTACCATCATCTAAATGAACATTTATATGATCATTAAATCTTAATCCACTTTCTCAAGACTCATTGCTGAGTCACGTTTTTTTAAAACCAAAGTAACAGAACAGCAACTGAGTATAACTAAAGATAAACCGAATAGACTTAAAAATGTTAGGAATTTATTTATCTATAACCCAATAAATAACTCAAGCTAAAACTATATTCCTCCTGTTTTGGGCATGGGGTCAGAATTCAAGATTAGGCCATTCTCAGTCTCATTCAGCAAAACAGGATGCAAACTGGGTCCACCTTCCTCATTTGAATGATTATACCACACGACTGCGTGTGTACACTGCTGCACATATTGATCAGAGGGCCCAGCAGCATGAGTGACTAAATTCATCCTATTCAGCCATGGCAGGCACAATACTCACTGATATTCTTGCCTCTCTCTTACAGGATAACAGGGCCCATAACCACAGGAAACAAAACTGAACCTGCACTGCTTAAATCCACTGGAGGAAACAGTGCCAAATTCCTGTCAAACTTAGTCCTGCTTTAAAGCTCGTCTCAAATATCATCACCCTCATCCTGATCTCTGCCATGAAGAGCAAGCTTCAAGTTGTGTGACTGCAGACGTCTTTCTTTTCACGTATATTGGAAAATCCCTTCTTTCCAAGCAGTCAAGCTGTAAATCCTCTGGTAGCATGCAGTGGGGTGGATATAGCAGACTATCTCAGGATGAGGGTATTGTGGCTGTTGACAAGATAACAGACATTTACCAAGGTAAGGATTTGCCATTGTCGAACACCAACTGCATGTCAATGAGACAGAATCCTTTGTGGCTCCTAGGCTGGAGGGGTGCTGGGAATATTCACTAGGTTGATTCCAGGGTTGAGAGGGTTGGCTTCTGAGGAGAGATGGAGTAAACTGGGACTATACTTCTTGGAATTTAGAAAAATGAGGGAGGGATCTTACAGAAACATATACAATTATGAAGGGCATAGATAAAATAGAAGCATGGAGGTTGTTTCCACTGGTGTTTGAAACGAGAACGAAGTGGCATAGCCTGAAAATAAGGGGGAGCTTATGTAGGACTGAGTTGAGGAGGACCTTCTTCCTCCAGGGCTGCAAGATTCCTGGGGAATTCCCTGCCCAGTGAAGCAGTTGATGCTACCTTGTTGAACGTTTTTCAGGCAAGGATAGATAAATGTTTGAACAGTAAATGAATTAAGGGTTGTGGTGAGCGACCGGAGAAGTGGAGCTGAGTCCATGAAAAGATCAGCCATGATCTTATTGAATGGCAGAGCAGGCGTAATAGGCTAGATGGCCTACTCCTGTTCCTAGTTCTTATGTTCTAATCTCACTATTTAAGTGTGAGGTCTGCAAAATCACATACATGCAGTTAATGATTCACAGCTGGATGGAAATCCTGTCAATTTGCAAAAGTCACATTCCTGCACGTGGTGTGTCTCTCTAGTTAGACAAAAGATATGAAGTCACCTCTACTAATTTACAGAATCTCAATCATCTCTCAGATGGAGTGAAATGGGAATGAGATCAGCCAAGCATGCATTCACACCCAAAACAGCAGCAATATAACTCTTAGCTCGATCTATTTATTAGGTTATAGGTAAATAAATTCCTAACATTTTTAAGTCTAACAGATTTATCTTTATAGTCAGTTACTGTTCTGTTACCTTGATTTTTTAAAATAAATTAATCAGCAAGGAGTCTTGGGAAAAACTTTTAAGAACTAATGATAGAAGAGTGGAACTCAGGCAGTGACATTGGTTATTTGAATTTAACTTTGCAATGGGAGCTCAATACTTTTGATCAGATCCTGATTTACAAATGCCAGCAGCTACCTGAAGATAGGTAGCAGAGCAGATAATCCTTTGAGGGTAATAATAGCCAGAGGACCAGATTAAGTAGGGTGGTAAATCATTTCAGGACTACTCCAGCCCAAATGATAGCAAACGTCAAGCTAAGATATACTCCTGTGTTATCCTTCAGGATATTATAATTTTTTAATCAATGTTACATTGGAACTTGTAATTGAGGGCACAATAACAGTGACAGGTTCATAATTTATAAAACAAACCAAGCAAAAAAGAAAAATGTAACTTTTAGGTGGGTACTCAACAGTGCTAGTCTATCAAGTCATCCACTCTCTAATTCCTTTTCCCCTGAAGACTGCAGTTTGTATGAACTTTTCAAGTTGACTTCTAGTGGTGTTGAATATGACAGAGTGACAGGAAGATGGATAGTAGGTTTCAAAATGGTACTTCCTCAACAAAGGCACGTTTAGAATAAATGGAAAGTATGCTGAAAATTTTAAGTTTGGTATCATTGTAACACTTGGCTCAATGTCTTCAATTGACTGAAATTAGGTGTAATGTTTTACAACTCCCAGATCATAGAAATCTATGAGTACAGGAATATCAACAACCATAAAAACAGATCTGGCAGCATCTGTGCAGAGAGAAACAGAGTTAACATTTTTGAGTCCAGTATGACTCTTCTCTAGACCTGAAGAATTCATGGTGGCTCAGTGGTTAGCGCTGCTACTTCATAATAATGCCTGGGACCTGGGTTTGATTCCAGCCTCAGGTGACAACTGTCTGTGTGGGTTTCCTTTGGGTGCTCTGGCTTCCTCCTACAGTCTAAAGATGTGGTTAGGCGGATGGGTCATGGTAAAAACCCATGAAGGGTAATGGGAATCTTTTGGGCATGGGTCTTGATGGGATGCTCTTCGGAGGGTTGATGCAGATTTGATGGACTGAATGGCCTCTTGCTACACTGTAGGGATTCTATGATAATAAAGGTCATATTGCACTTGAAACATTAACTCTGTTTCTTTCTTCACAGATGCTGCCAGATCTGCTGGAGTTTCTCAAGTACATTTGTCTTTATTTCAGATTTCCAGCTAGTGTTTTACTTTAATTTGAATTAATAACAACTTGTATTTATATAGCTCGTTAAATGCAAAAAAAATCCTAAAGCATCTGAAGAGTACCACAGTGCCAACGTTATCATTCAGAAAACAAAAAAACTAATCTCAACTGAATGAAACAATTCCACAATGTTCACTAAACAGAGTCAAATAAAAGCAGCTCTCACAGCAACCTCTCTCATCTTGCAGTTTTTCCCCCTTCAGCTTCCTAAACGTCTCTTCACGCCGCCATGTGGTTTATTTCAGCCAATGGTTTACTCACGCCGTTTAGTTCTGCATTACTTCTGTTATTATATAAAAGTTTTCACTAAAACACACACACACACACACAGGGAAGCCAAGATGTCCCAGCTTAAGCAGATATCCATATGAGGCGGACACAGACTGATACATATTTTTTTTTTAAAACTTACTGGCAGTAGTGACTGTCATCTTCAGGAAACAAAGCAGTACGAGAAGAAAGATAATCCTGGCAGCTGTTGGACGAAAAGTACAGACATGCTACATAAACTGTTCAGGATTAAAATAGATTTCTTCTGAATGCATAAAACAACGGGGTGGGTGGGAATGACAAACTAGATACCATGCTCTTTACCTTCCATTGCACAAAACAAGTCCTCTGCTTCAAAGTTTAAACAGGAACTGCTAGGACACCAATCAACTTCGGATTCTGAGGAAATTATATTTGTCAAGTGATAAACTCCTCTGAGAAAAGTTGCTTCAGTTTGTTACAGGAAGATTGTGGAAACTTCTGCCAGAAATGAACCAGTAAATTGCAGCCGAGGTAACTTCTTCAGTAGTGGTTGCTGCAGCCTTGCGACATGACATAAACTTAAAAGACAGTGTCCAGCGGGAGTACCATCGTAATCCTAGGTGGGCGGAGACTGGTGCAGATCCGAGTCTCAATGACTGTATTCCAATCAAGCTGTTCAGAGCTTTTATTACCCACCGCTGGAGCAGGTGGGATTTGAACCGGGGCCCCTGGATCAAAGAAAGAGCTATTGCCACTGCACAAACACTTGATGTAAGTGATCTATTCAATAGGTAAACTAACAAAGGCTAACACATAGTCCAAAGCCATATAATTTCGAATATAACTAATGGCTTTTGTATAAAAAGGTGCAATGAAATGCAGTGTTAGTCTGCAGGTATATCCTACCTCCCTATAATTATAAAGTCAACAGGGCTGGTTGGAGCTTTGGTAGATTTCGGATGTGAGCATTGGTTGTGTATAATTTACTGGAAACAGGAGCTTCCGATTTTGTCAGCATCTTAAGTGCATTTTCTAACATTTTCAGTTGATTGGAATCACAAGCTAGATGTAAGTTATCCAGGTTTTGGAGATTTAAATACGAAAATAAATTACCTACACAAGCTTCAATGTAATTTTACAGAGTCTGGTCCCTTCAGACAGTGTATGGAATTGTCTCAAAAAGAAATTAGGAAGGCAAAGAGAGGCCACAAAATATCTTTGGCAGATAGGATGAAAGATTATAATACATTGGTTCAGCCGCAGATGGAATATTGTGTGCAGATCTTGTCAGAAGAATGTGATTGAACTGGAGAGGGTGCAGAGGAGATTCACCAGGATGTTGCCTGGGTTGGAAAGTCTCAGTTATGAGGAGAGACTAGACAGGCTGGGTTTGTTTATTCCTGGAGCACAGGAGGCTGAAGGGGATCTGTTACACAAAATTATGATGGCATAGAATAGTAGATTGTGAGAATCTTTTTTCCATGGCAGACTGGTCTAAGACCCCGGGGCACAAGGTTAAGGTGAGGAGTAAATGGTTTCGAGGAAATATGAGAATACTCTTTTTCACCCAGAGGGTGGTAGAAATGTGGGATGTGCTGCCTGAGAGGGTGGCGAAGTTGCATGTACTCTCACTACGTTTAAGAAGCATTTAGATGAGCACTCAAAAGAAGTTTGAAACTCTGCATAATTTGAAAAGTACACGTACTTTGCAAGAAAAACAATGTGCAAGGGTGCAATGAAAAGACAGGCAAATGACACTAAGCCATAAGATTCTTTGGAGAGCCAGATAAATGGTCCATATACCCTGTGAAGAGTTCTGTGTTTCTGCAGTCCTATTTTATATAACAGCCCTCAGTGAGGTGTTGCCAAATTGAAAGTATTTGTTTGCCAAAGACAGTTAATACTTTTTTTGTTGAGGTACAAATAAGATATAGCAGCAACAAGTTTAAACAGCCCGTCTACTGAGATTTAATTAGATAGAATACACAGCACAGAAATGGACCATTTGACCTGCTGGATTTTATATTGCACTTGAGCCTCCCAACTTTCCATTTGTAAATCTACCATCTTAACCCCTCACACTCCTCTCTCACACGTGTCTCCTATTGTTTATTATTTTTCCTACCACTGATGAGACACATCAGAGTGAGGGAGAGTTAACTGGATGCTGTGTTTCAGGAGACAATAACATCCCTTTGTTTAAGTACCTCAAAGTCTGACAGTGGTCAGTGACAGCAGGTTGTGACTATGAGTGAGGCAGGTAGAGGGATCCAGCAGGTAGTAGTGAAGGAGCCTCAGCCCTTGAGATTGTCTAACAGATTTGAGATTCTTGCTCTCTATGTGGATGAGAGTGGGGGCTGTAGAAGGGATGAGCAAACTGACCAAGTCAGGGAGCCACTCAAGAGAGGGGAGAAAAGAGAAATGTAGTCATAATCAGTGTGACAATTCTATCGCTTTAAAAGGTTATGTTGTCCTGGGTCTTTTTTGAAGAGAGGTTAAAAAGGCAGAGATGCTGAAATAGCTACTGAAGTCAGTTTAACTAAACAGCTAAGGGCACCTTGGATTTTCGTTTGAACAATCTGAAATGAGTGTGGCCAGCTCTCACAGACCAGGCTTTCCAGTTCTTTTTAGCTTTAGCTGTCAGAAGCTGTTTGGGTTCTCAGAAGAGTTGGAAGCCTCGGTGAATGATTCCCAGAAACCAATTTCATTGGAATTTTCTCTTTTTTTTTCCTCCTGGATTGGAGAATCTATGTCTGAATTTGCCTTTTTGCCAAGGGGTGTGTTTATGGGATGGTACTATATTGGAGCAGTTAATTAGAAAGAGTTACTGTATCTATTATTCAGTTCAGTCTTCCAATAGTTAAGTTACTCTAAATTCCTCTTTCTTTTCTTTGTATTTTAACTATCTTCTTTAAATAAATTGTGTTTACTTCATCAACAAGCACACTACCTAGACCCAATATACCGACCGCTACAACAAACAATCAGAACTGGCAACCGGAAGCAGCAGAAAATGAACCAAATAGATTCCAGAAGACACAGAATAGCGGTGTTTCACAGGAGGTTCCAAAGCACTGGAGATGTCACCGAGACAGGGGACAAAACGTCTGCAAATCAACTTCCCAGAACATACCCACAACCATGACAACCGGCACCCGAGCTCCAAATCTTTATGCAATGAAGGCTAATGGAATGTTGGCCCTTAATTCCAGGGGCTTGGATTATAAGAGTGGGGGAGTCTTACTGCAACTGTACAAAGGTGGTGGTGAGGCCATGTCTGAGGTACTGTGAACGATTTGGTCCCCTTATTTAAGGAAAGATAATATTTGATTGGAGGCAGTTCAGAGAAGGTTCACTAGAGTGATTCCTAGATGGGTTGTCTTACAAACAAAGACTAAATAGTTCAGAGCTCTACTCACTGGAGTTAAGAAGAATGAGAGATGATCTCATTGAAACAAGTAGGATTCTTAAGGAGCTTGAAATGTGTTGCTGGAAAAGTGCAGCAGGTCAGGCAGCATCCAAGGAACAGGAGAATCGACGTTTCGGGCATAAGCCCTTCTTAAGGAGCTTGACTGGGTAAATGCTGAGAGATGTTTCCCATCATGGCATAGTCTCTGGACCAGAGGGAATGGTCTCAGAATAAAGGAGTGCAAATTTAAGACTGAAATGAGGAGGAATTTCTTCTCTAGAGGGTCGAGAGTCTTTGGATCTCCTTGCCACAGAGAGCTGTAGGGGCAGAATTCTTATGTGTACTTAAGACTGAGATCAAGAGAGTCTTAATCAGTAAGGGAATCAAGGGATTCAGGGAAAGGACAGGAAAGTGGACATGAGGAATGTCAGATCAGCTATGAACCTTAGCTCAAGGGGCCAAATGATTGACTCCTGTTCCTATTACATATGGTTGCTTTGGTCTTACTGAGATACTTGCGGAGCGTTTCAGAGAACACCTCTGGGACACCCGGACCAACCAACCCAACCACCCTGTAGCTCAACATTTCAATTCCCCCTCCCACTCCACCAAGGATATACAGGTCTTTGGACTCCTCCATCGTCAGAACACAACAAAACGATGGTTGGAGGAAGAACGCCTCATCTTCCGGCTAGGAACCCTCCAACCACAAGGGATGAACTTGGATTTCACCAGTTTCCTCATTTCCCCTCCCCCCACCCTGTCTCAGTCAAATCCATCAAATTCAGCACCGCCTTCCTAACCTGAGATCTTCTTCCCGACCTCTCCGCCCCCACCCCAGTCTGACCTATCACCCTCACCTTGACCTCTTTCCACCTATCACATTTCTGACGTCCCTCCCCCAAGTCCCTCCTCCCTACCTTTTATCTTAGCCTGCTGGACAAACTTTCCTCATTCCTGAAGAAGGGCTTATGCCCGAAACGTCGATTCTCCTGTTCCCTGGATGCTGCCTGACCTGCTGCGCTTTTCCAGCAACACATTTCCAGCTCTGATGTCCAGCATCTGCCGACCTTACTTTCTCCTCTTACTGAGATGTGGAAGGTGGTATGGAAATATGAATTCTTTATTTGACACTAAAATTGGAATATCTCATTGTGTTCCTTGACAGATTAAGACCAATTTTTTTTAGACATGATTTTAACTCCCCATATGCAATGGCAATGGCTAGTATAGGGGCGGCACGGTGGTTAGCACTGCTGCCTTACAGCGCCAGAGACCCGGGTTCAATTCCCGCCTCAGGCAACTGTCTGTGTGGAGTTTGTACATTCTCCCCGTGTCTGTGTGGGTTTCCTCTGGGTGCTCCGGTTTCCTCCCACAATCCAAAAATGTGCAGGTTAGGTGAATTGGCCATGCTAAATTGCCTGTAGTGTTAGGTGAAGGGGTAAATTTGGGGAATGGGTCTGGGTGGGTTGCTCTTCGGAGGGTGGGTGTGGGCTTGTTGGGACGAAGGGCCTGTTTGCACACTGTAAGTAATCTAATCTATATTAAGACTATTAGAAACCTTCACAAAGAATGTCAGCATTCTTTTAACATAAAGCCATTTCACTTGAAGTGTTGCAACTCTTCAGTTTAATCCATCACTTACTGCAGAAATTCCTTCTAAATGTTTGCCTGGAATTTCCCTTTGAGGTGAGCCATCCATGCTAATCCCATTATTTAATTCAGATAATGTGGGACTTCAGCTTTATTATGTAAATGAAGGTGACGCAGAAAACCTAGTAAATAAGCCCATTTAAACTTTTGTTTCACAGTTTTCACCCTGATTAGATGCACATATGCACAGAGATAATTTATATTTATGCATTAGTATCATTCTTATCATTCCTAACTTCTTTGAAACAGGGTCCTGGCTAATGAGCAATGGGTGTTTGGGCAAATTGTTACCTAAAGCTGTTCATTATTGATGAAGATTTTGCCAGATTGTTGTGCAGTTGCAAATATAATAAACCAAAAGCATTAGCACAAATTACATTAATTTCAAAAACAAAAATGAAAATCTTCTCATTGTGGATGATGTTGCTTGCACATAATAACCAGGTATAACTTTTTCTCTTTGGGAGAAGCCTTATGGAAGTTTGCACTGTTCTTATCATTATGCATTTAGCCACTTGCCTTCAGGTTCCATACAGTTCAGGTACCTGAAAGCATTTGAAATAGAAGCTGCCTTTCTGCTGGATTGAAAATGTAAGACAGGGCCAATGATGCTGTAAGAATTGGGTAACGTCTTTTGCGCAGGAATCACTTTATAATGAAGACTGTTTGGTGAGTCCTCATTATCCTATTTTAGATCGGCCATTCTCCTATTTATTGAGGTGCAAGCAAAGCAGGACAAGTGTCAGTTGTGGCTGAACACTATCCTCTTCTCTGAGTTGATGATTATGAGGGCATGGATACAATCTTAGTGTGGATTTGAATATCCAAAAATGGTTGTCTGTGGTCAGATCAGTGGGTAATTTTGTTCTTTAAATCTCAAACCTGTCCCTTGTCCTCCAAGGCTTAATGAAGACAGCGCAAAACAAAATGGCAGCCAATTCATTTCCAAAAGGCAGGTTGGCAGCTTAAATATTTCAATGAGGCTATCAGGTTTTCCAATGGCTATCAGGTCTTCTGGGGCAGCTTTGAGGAGAAGGCCAATTGAGCACACCTTATAGTGAGGAAGAGCAACAGTGCTTCTTTCCACCCTTCCCCTTGTTAGAGACCATCTACCCCATCAAAGGTCATTCTCCCCAGCCATAGGAAACCTTCTAGTACAGAAGGGGTCATTTTGCCAATCATGACTATTCCAATGCTTTGAAAGAATTGCCCAATTTAGTTCCTCGCCCCAGGTTCATCTCTGTTACAGTATATATTAATTTAATTCAAACATTATCCAAATTATCTAGTGGAATCTGATTCCACTCTTCTTTCAAATCTTTCACTAACCTGTATATTCCAGATACAACAGAACATGAATCAGCCACCAAATATGCAAAGTAATTCATGTTTGAACAAGACTTTTAGACTTATCTGCCAGCAGAAGACAGATAATGAAATAAGTAGTTTTATTCTCATTATCACTCTAGTTATTTTTTTTTCACAGGATGCAGATGTCACTGACTAGGTCAGCATTTGTTGCCCAGCCTAATTACCCAGAGAGCAGTTAAGAGTCAACCACACTGCTGTGGGTCTGGAGTCACATGTAGGCAAGGACAGCAGTTTCCTTCCCTAAATAGTGCATCAGATGGGTTATCCTGACAATTGACAATGGATTCATAGTCACCACTAGATTCTTAATTCCATTTATTGATTTCAACTCTACCATCTGTCATGGCGGGATTCGAACCTGGGTCCCCAGAACATTATCTGGGTCTCTGGGTAAGCAGTCCAGCAATTATAGCATTGGCCATCACCTCACCTTTTTTTGTAATCTTTGTTGATCCTTCACATTCCCACTGTTTCTACAGCAGAAAAATTCAAAACCTTATTTACAAATCCAATTATTTCCATCTGTTGCCCTACCTACTTTATCATCTTGGCTGGAAACCTTTACACACTTATGTGTAAAAATGCCCGCATCCCTCTGCTCTTGAACACCCTTAAAACAGAACTATTCAAAGTATGCTAAATAGTGTCATGTCAGGCCTCCAAACAGAATTCTCAATTCACTAGATGAGATACTTTCAAATGATTCAGCCCCTCGGGAAAGAGGGACAAACTGACCCCCATTCAACCTCTCAGTCGGTTGCTCACAATAAGGTTAATTTGAAAAGGATCCCTTGAGGATACTTTCTTCCAGTTCAAATATATTTATTCTTTAAAAGCAGGAGCCAACTCAGCCAGATTTTGTTGCGTTAAAGAAAGAATGAATTTATTATGACTAAAACATTAGAAACGAGATTAGAAACGAGAGGTGACCCATAATTTAAAAAATAATGTATGAATCAATCTTTTATTTCTGTATGACATTCTCTGTGTATATTTGTGGAATTGTAAAACCTAAACATGTACTTTGTCCAGAACAGATTGTTTTGGAAGTCACATCCTGTCCACAGTCTGAGACACAATTATTATGGATTAGGCCAGACTCTCTCAAAATGGTTTAAGAAGATAGCTTAGACCCTATCTTTTTAATTTATTTTAGGCAGATGTAGGGTTGATATTCCAGGTGTGATGCAGCTGGTCAAACCTCTCAGCTTTCAACAAAACAGGATTTATGTAAACATTACAGATGAAACATGAATCAAAGAAAACAGAATTTAGCATAACAACTTATTTGATAACCCAAGAGACACAATATCCTGACTTAACGAAACTGTTCCAAATCCTGCAACATCCCATAAATACACCCCATGGCGAAAGGTAAATTCAAACACAGGTTCTTACAGGCAGGAGAAATTTCAGAGAGAAGTCAGCCAGGGTTCATTTGCTGAAGCATGGAACCTCTTTTCACTGCAGCTGCTTCTCTAGATCCCCAGCTAAAAACAAAACCAAACTAGAAAAAAACACCTGAACTGGGAGAACTGTCCATTCCTTTGCCATTGTTTCCAAGTAGATATTTCCAGACGTATCGGAACATCTGCCTTTATAACCCTTCTTGAAAAAAAAGCAAGGACAACAAAACCTTGTTAAAGGGGCAGCATCATCACACCTACTGAGAATAGTATTCAGTCTCTTGTCTTCTCTATGGCAAATGGACATTATAATTCAATTTTAAAAGTGTTAGAAGTGTTTCTACCTGAGATTCTGTTCACATTCTTCAGGTAGAACTTTCCATGCTTCCTCTCAGGACTCAATGTAATCCACACAGGGATTTCTTCAGTAAGTACATGTTGTATTTAAAGGTTTGATATGTCCAGACGTTATGATCCATTGTCATGAAAGTAGCGTCTTCACACTTACTGCCATACATCTATCATATTTCTAACCATTTCTTCATTCTATGCCCTTGTGAAATTTGCTATAATCCTGTTCATGCTTTGCTATGTTATCAAGTATTATCAACAAACTTGAAAGTTGTACCTGACATCCACGTCATTGACATATCAGAAGAAAAACAGTGGTCCAAGTCGAGATACTGGAGGACTTCAGTGAATATTTTTGTCAGTCAGAAAAACATTTTACCACTATTCTCTGTCCCCTGTCTATTAATCACGCCACCAGACCTTTGTGATTACATGCTTCCAATTTCTGTTACGTGATACTTGATCGAAGCATTTTGAAAGTTCATATTCTGATGATAGTATTAAAACATGGCCTATCAATCTCCAACTTGCATCATTGATTTTAATACCTGAGACATTCATAGATAAATGTTGTTTTAAAGAAGAAGAAACTTGGACCTAAAATTGCTGCAATAATAATGTGATCACAAATTAAAGCAAGTTCAGGAACAAAATGAAGGATTAATGAAATCAACTGAATTGAAATTAGCATTTTCTAAAATGACATTGAAATTAATCAAATGAGTGAGGGATTCAAAAACTCACATTTCCTGTTTTAATTTACAATTTGATGATAAGTTGCATGTGTTGGGCATGAAAGCTTGCTTGGAACTATCCAACTTGGAAAGACAATAAACCCAATCTCAGGAATACACAAATGAAACATGTTTCAGTAGCTACTAGGCATAACCACAGACAGAGATAAAGAAAATGGATTGCTAACAGCAAAGGTGAAAGGCTGTCTCTCTCCATTTCTTTATAATCATCTCGGAAGCCAGCACCAGAAATAAATCAGATAAGAGAAACATCTTGACATTGAGAACTGAAGGATTCCACAAAGATCGCTACTGCTGTTAATACAAGGCATCAAACAAACAGCATTGTTTCAACTCTAATTCCAACCAGGCAAGGGCTAGAAGGACATCTTTAAACTGCATTTTCTTCATCTTTCTATTGTATGAGATCTTCTCCCTTTTGTTAACTTCATATGTGTGTTTCAGTGTGTGTTAGATATCGTATTTATCTCTTTCTTTTGGGGTTAGTAGTAAAATTCCCTTTGGTTCACTCAGGAAGTCCTTGCAGATCTCGTTAATCTGATCCAGTGATTATGTTTTAATTGAAGTGTGCTAACCTTGTTTAAAGGTCTTTGTTGAAACCAACCATCTCTCTGGTGATGCATTCCAGAGACATTCAGCATACCTGAGACATTCATAGATAAATGTTGTATTATTCAGCTTTATTCAGCTATTTTTATACTCTTTAACCGCATTACATCAGGAGAAATTCATCGACTGGTCTTTTTTCTTTTACTGACTGGCTTGCTTTCTATTCAACAATTATTTCCCACAAAAATAAAACCTGAATCCTCACAATGAAGCAAAAGAAAGTGGGTGAAATTACGTGAGATGACAATATTAATTCGTAAACAGCAAATGTCATTAGAATTCCTACATGTTGGATTAATTAATTTCCGGGATCACAAATATGTGTCCATATTTTGAATCAAATCTGACTTTTCTTTGGCCTTTTCAAGCAGCATTTTAACTTGGCGTGAATCATTAACTCTGTTTCTCTCAGGAAGGCAGTACAAAGAGATCTGGGTGTTCTTGTGCACCAATAACGAAGGTAAGCATGCAGGTACAGCAGGTAGTGAAGAAGGCTAATAGCATGCAGGCCTTTATTACAAGAGGGATTGAGTATAGAAGCGAAGAGGTTCTTCTGCAGCTGTACAGGGCCCTAGTGAGACCGCACCTGGAATATTGTGTGCAGTTCTGGTCTCCAAATTTGAGGAAAGACATTCTGGCTATTGAGGGAGTGCAGTGTAGGTTCACGAGGTCAATACCTGGAATGGCGGGACTACCTTACGCTGGAAGACTGGAGCGACTGGGCTTGTATACCCTTGAGTTTAGAAGACTGAGAGGGGATCTGATTGAGACATACAAGATTATTAAAGGATTGGACACTCTGGAGGCAGGAAGCATGTTTCCGTTGATGGGTGAGTGCCGAACCAGAGGACACAGCTTAACAATATGGGGTAGACCATTTAGGACAGAGATGAGGAGAAACTTCTTCACCCAGAGAGTGGTGGGTGCGTGGAATGCTCTGCCCCAGAGGGCAGTGAAGGCCCAGTCTCTGGATTCATTTAAGAAAGAGTTGGATAGAGCTCTCAAGGATTGTGGAATCAAGGATTATGGAGATAAGGCAGGAACAGGATACTGATTAAGGATGATCAGCCATGATCATATTGAATGGTGGTGCAGGCTCGAAGGGCAGAATGGCCTACTCCTGCACCTATTGTCTATTGTCTATTGACAGATATTGTCAGACCTGATGAGTTTCTCTAGTGTGGGATATGGGCTTCATTGGCTGGACCAGTATTTATTGGTTATCACTTATTCCCCTGAGGAGGTGGTGGGGAGTTGCATTCTTGAACCATTGCAGTCCCCAGTGTTGTTAGGGAGGGAGTTTCAGGTTTTAGACCCAGTAATGGTGAAGGAATGGTGGGTGGCTTGGAGGGGAGTTTAAAGGTGGGTGGTGTTACCATGTATCTACTGCCCTTGTCTTTCTAGATGGAAATGGTCACTGGTTTGGAAGTCATTGTTAAGGAACCTGAGTGAGTTGCTGCAATGCATCTTGTTGATAGCATACGCAACTGCTGCTACGCATCAATGAATGTTGAAGCTTGTTTGGGTACCAGTCCAGTGTGCTACTTTGCCCTGGATTCTGTCAAGCTTCTTGATGCTAGAGTTGCACTCATTCAGATAAGTGAAAAATGTTCAATCACATTCCACGCTTGTGACTCATAGTGGACCACCATTTGGGACACAGGAAATGAGTTAGTCATTGCAGAATTCCCAGCATCTGACCAGCCCTTGTCACAACAGTTTTTATATGACTTGTCCAGTCAGCTTCTGGTCAATGGTATTTGCCAATATGTTGATATAGGAATCCGTAATGGAGGCCATTGAATGTCAAGGTGAATGTTTTAATGTTCTCATGTTTGAGGTAATCATCGCCTGGTATTTTGTGTGGCAAGAATGTTGCTTATAGTCTTCAACCCAAGTCTGGAAGTTGCTCAGGTCTTGCCATACACAGACATTATGCAATCATTAATACAAACATCCAAACTTCCAACCTTTGATGGAGGGGAAGGTTATTGCTGAAGCAGCTGATGTTCGTTGGGAATCAGACGCTACGTGAAACCCTAAGCACTGAAAGATCATGCCTTCCCAGATGAGAGACATCATTGTTTGATGCAAAGGAAATGTCCAATCATTTGTCTCAGGTCTGGCCACTGACCTCTATGGGATATTTTCACTTTGAGTAAGAATGCCAGTTTGTGCCAAATTATTTTGTGATGTGGGAATGTGGCTTTGTCCATTTATTGGCAGCTTTGAAAAAGATTCCAGACCTCTGCAGAAGGATCTTTTGAAAACTAAATCATCAAGCACTATAACTTACACTCCTGGTGCCTTTTCATTTTCAACGAAATATATTGCAATATTCAATCTTGCCATTGATATTTTTAAAAAGGTCGGCCTACTTTTTAAACATACTCACATCAATGTTGCCATTATAAAGACAGACAGACACAGTGGTATCGCACAGCATCTTTGGTCTCATCTATCTATGTAAAAATACAATACGGACGTTTTGGAATGTAAGTCTCCAAAATAAGAAAAGCAAAATGTCATTCTAGTAATGAGAGATTTGACCAAAACACAAAGTTGCCACCAATTTGGAGAGAAGCTGCATGGCCAAAAGGCTACAGGATGACTGACACATAAAGTTAAAGAAAGGTTTGTGTTTCTGGTCTTGAGCCAGAGCAGCAGAAACTTTAGCTTTGGGCTAAATTCTACCTGGACTAAGAAAATGTGATGTTATCTTTAGCTGTCAGAGAGAAGAAGAAACTGTTTTGCTCTGCTATCTCTCCCTTTGATCAACCCATGATTAAAAGCCAAGTTTCACAATATCTTGCTTGCATTGCACAATCTCAGCCAAAATGAGGTGGAAATTTATTGCAGTTCATTAATTGATGAACATCTTGGGTGTTCAACTGGGCCTGAAACATCTCCAGAATCGTACACACCTGAACAATTATGTTATTTTATGTCTGATAAACTTGTGTTGATTTTTGATCTTGCCCTGGGGACTCAGTAGGTCTGTCGTGGTATCAATCTACATTGCAATGACAGGTTCCATTGTGTAATAAGTTCAGACAACTCTTACAGGTTTTCGTTCCTCTGTTGATCTTCAAGACTTATCTTGAGGAACAGATGTCTTTCAGATTGCACCCATTCTGAAATGTAGAATTAATGCTCTGTTATGGCGGCACAGTGGCTCAGTGGTTAGCACTGCTGCCTCAGTGCACCAGGGACCTCGGTTCGATTCCAGCCTCGGATGACTGCTGTGTGGAGTTTGCACATTCTCCCCGTGTCTGCGTGGGTTTCCTCCGGGTGCTCCGGTTTCCTCCCACAGTCCAAAGATGTGCAGGTGAGGTGAATTGGCCATACTAAATTGCCCACATTTAGGTGCATTAGTCAGAAGGAAATGGATCTGGGTGGGTTACCCTTCGGAGGGTCAGTGAGGACTTGTTGGGCCAAAGGGCCTGTTTCTACACTGTAGGGAATGTAATCTAATCTAATTTTGAAAATGGCTTATTGTGTGTCTAGAATGTAATTCTGTTTAGACTCCAAAACTGATGCTATGAATATTTTTGCAAGAACCCTATAGTTACCGTTTGCTCCATTCTTGCATCCTCTACATCCAAGATTTGATCTTCTGGTCATTTCCAGCTCACTCTAGTTAATCATGTGACTCTGACACCACCATTACACTATCACTACATATGCTTCTGATTTTAATCCCATTACTGTACATCTGCTTCCACACCCACCACTGCCCCACTGTTTATCCTCTGCATATCTACTCTCTGAGGATTTCCCCACAAAGTCTTAGACTCCACTGCCTTAGTCTCTGGATCAATTTCGCCAAACTAGTTCCGGTTTCATTCTGAAGTAAGAATGCTCTGTCTTCCTCTTCATTTGAGAAATGATTGCAATTTTTTATTTTCATCCAATGATATTAATGCATTTCAATTTATTCTTATTATCCCCATTAACGTTTTCATCCTAAAAGTGATCTCGTGCTGTGTTCGGGTTCCTGCTGCAGTCTGCAGCTCTCATAATTCTTGGCTCTGCTCCTGTTATTAAGGTTTCAAGCCTAGTTGACCCTTTGCTCCTCTGTGCATGATTTCACTCTGTTGCGGTTACACTGAGTGATGTTTGGCTGAAATTCCTGGAACAGAGCTAGAGATTGTGTTCCCTAACTCCTGTCCATTAATAACTCAGATGGTGATTACCCGCCCTGTAATGGTGAGGGTTGTAATTTAACAGTGTGAGATTTAAATCTTTGTTTAACTTCAGAAATGTTTCAATTGTTTTGTCACCTCTCTAAACTTCACCATTCAATAGACAGTAGACAATAGGTGCAGGAGTAGGCCATTCTGCCCTCCGAGCCTGCACCACCATTCATTATGATCATGGCTGATCATCCTCAATCAGTATCCTGTTCCTGCCTTATCTCCATAGCCCTTATTCCACTATCTTTGAGAGCTCTATCCAACTCTTTCTTAAACAAATCCAGAGACTGGGCCTCCACTGCCTTCTTCGGCAGAGCATTCCACACACCCACCACTCTCTGGGTGAAGAAGTTTCTCCTCATCTCTATCCTAAATGGCCTACTCCGTATTTTTAAGCTGTGTCCTCTGGTTCGGCACTCACCCATCAGCGGAAATATGCTTCCTGCCTCCAGAGTGTCCAATCCTTTAATAATCTTATATGTCTCAATCAGATCCCCTCTCAGTCTTCTAAACTCAAGGGTATACAAGCCCAGTCACTCCAGTCTTTCAGCGTAAGGTAGTCCCGCCATTCCAGGAATTGACCTCGTGAACCTGCACTGCACTCCCTCAATAGCCAGAATGTCTTTCCTCAAATTTGGAGACCAGAACTGCACACAATATTCCAGGTGTGGTCTCACCAGGGCCCTCTTTGCTTCTATACTCAATCCCTCTTGTTATGAAGACCAGCATGCTATTAGCCTTCTTCACTACCTGCTGTACCTGCATGCTTGCCTTCATTGACTGGTGTACAAGAACACCCAGATCTCTTTGTACTGCCCCTTTACCTATCTTGACTCCATTTAGGTAGTAATCTGCCTTCCTGTTCTTGCCACCAAAGTGGATAACCATACATTTATCCACATTAAACTGCATCTGCCATGCATCTGTCCACTCACCTAACCTGTCCAGGTCACCCTGTAATCTCCTAACATCCTCCTCACATTTCACCCTGCCACCCAGCTTTGTATCATCAGCAAATTTGCTAATGTTACTATTAATACCATCTTCTATATCATTAATATATATTGTAAAAAGCTGCAGTCCCAGCACTGATCCCTGCGGTACCCCACTGGTCACTGCCTGCCATTCCGAAAGGGAGCCATTTATCACTACTCTTTGTTTCCTGTCAGCCAACCAATTTTCAATCCAAGTCAGTACTTTGTCCCCAATACCATGTGCCCTAATTTTGCTCACTAACCTCCTATGTGGGACTTTATCAAAGGCTTTCTGAAAGTCCAGGTACACCATATTCACTGGATCTCCCTTGTCCGTCTTCAGAGTTACATTCTCAAAAAATTCCAGAAGATGAGTCAAGCATGATTTCCCCTTCATAAATCGATGCTGACTCTGACCTATCCTGTTACTGCTATCCAGATATGTGGTAATTTCATCCTTTATATATCCTTTTCATCCAGCATCTTTCCCACCACTGAGGTCAGACTAACTGGTCTATAATTTCCTGCTTTCTCTCTCGCTCCTTTCTTTAAAAGTGGTACAACATTAGCCACCCTCCAATCCGCAGGAACTGATTCTGAATCTATCGAACTCTGGAAAACAATCACCAATTCATCCACGA
Organism: Chiloscyllium plagiosum; assembly: GCF_037043375.1. Taxonomy (NCBI): domain Eukaryota; kingdom Metazoa; phylum Chordata; class Chondrichthyes; order Orectolobiformes; family Hemiscylliidae; genus Chiloscyllium; species Chiloscyllium plagiosum. Next base: position 29,552,071 of record NW_028270159.1, on the reverse strand, counting down.
TTTCTAGAGCCACCTCCTTCAGTACCCTGGGATGTAGACCATCAGGCCCCTTGGACTTATCAGCCTTCAGACCTAACAGTCTCTCCAACACCAATTCCTGGCAAATATAAATTCCCTTCAGTTCAGGTCCTTCAGCCACTGTTACCTCAGGGAGATTGCTTGTGTCTTCCCCAGTCAACACCGATCTGAAGTACCAATTCAACTCTTCTGCCATTTCTTGTTCCCCGTAATATATTCCCCTGTTTCTGTCTTCAAGGGCCCAATTTTAGTCTTAACCATTTTTTCCCCTTTCACATACCTAAAAAAGCTTTTACTATCCTCCTTTATATTTTTGGCCAATTTACCTTCGTACCTCATTTTTTTCTCTGCGCATTTCCTTCTTAGTAATCCTCTGTTGTTCTTTAAAAGCTTCACAGTCCTCTGTTTTCCCACTCATTTTTGCTATGTTATACTTTTTCTCTTTGGGCTTTATATGTTTCTTAACTTCCCTCGTCAGCCATGGCCACTCCTGCCTCCTCATAGGATCTTTCTTCCTTTTTGGAATGAACTGATCCTGCATCTTCTACATTATACCCAGAAATATCTGCCATTGTTCCTCCACTGTCATCCCTGCTAAAGTATTGCACCATTGAACTTTGGCCAGCTCCTCCCTCATAGCTCCATAGTTCCCTTTATTCAACTGAAATATTGTCACTACTGATTGTACCCTCTCCCTTTCAAATTGCAGATTGAAGCTTATTGTATTATGGTCACTACCTCCTAATGGCTCCTTCATTTCGAGGTCCCTGATCAATTCTGGTTCGTTGCACAATACCAGATCCAGAATTGCCTTCTCCCTGGTAGGCTCCAGCACCAGCTGTTCTAAGAATCCATCTCGGAAGCACTCCACAAAGTCTCTTTCTTGAGGTCCAATACCATCCTGAGTCTCCCAGTCTACCTGCATGTTGAAATCCCATAACAACTGTCGTAACATCTTTGCGACAGGCCAATTTCAGCTCCTTATTCAACTTACACCCTACATCCATACTACTGTTTGGGGGCCTGTAGATAACTCCCAAGAGGGTCTTTCTACCCTTAGAATTTCTCAGCTCTATCCATACTGACTTTACATCCCCTGATTCTAGGTCCCCCCGTACACTTGAGGATTGTGAGGTGAATTTGTAACACGAATGAAATCATGTTCACATGTGAATTGTTTAAACTGTTCATTGTCTGAGGTTATAATGCCCAGAATGTCATGTGTTGCACGGATTCTACTGCTGCCGTGATATAGTTTATACAAGATACTGTACTTCAGCCCACCTTGAATAATAGTCTATGATAATGCTGATGAAGATCTTGCCTTTGAACATTCCCATGTATTGCCATGGCCTTGATGGAAAAGATGATGTTCAGAATGCTTCTATCTTAGAATCATAGAATCACAGAATCCCTACAGTACAGATAGAGGCCATTAGGCCCATCAAGTCTGCACAAACCCTCCGAAGAGCAACACACCTTATCCCCATGACCCCCCATTTCACATTTCTAACCCACCTAGCTTGCACATTCCCAGACACTATTAGCATGGCACAACCACCTAACCTGCACATCTTCTCTTGGCTGTTCATTGAATACAGATTGGAATTATCAAATATTATTGTTTTGAATGTGAAATCTTAGGCCACCACACAGACTGTTATCTTCCTGCACAACACACTGTCATGGTCAAATGCTCCGGATGAATGCTTTGAATAATCTCAAGTTGAACATCCCATGATGGTATTATTAATCTCTTTCATTGATGACCATCAAGCCATTGTAGCAGTTTCAGGGCGATCCCCAGTTTTAAAAGGAAAGACTGAAAGAAAATGGCCTTTTGTAAAAAACTGGTCAACCTGGCGTCCGTGCAGTCAGGATTTCCCAGCAGACCTGCCAGAATAAGGACATACCTTCTTCAGGGGACAGAGATCCTCAGAGGTATGATTGACCAACAAAACGGTACCCACTAGACATCGTATCAAGGGACAGCCATAGAAATGGTATTGAACCTCGAAATGATAAACAATGGAGTCTATCTAGGTGTAGAGTCATAGAGATGTACAGCATGGAAAACAGACCCTTCAGTCCAACCCATCCATGCCGACCAGATATTCCAACCCAATCTAGTCCCACCTGCCAGCACCCGGCCCATATCCCTCCAAACCCTTCCTATTCATATATCCATCCAAATGCCTTTTAAATGTTGCAATTGTACCAGCCTCCACCACTTCCTCTGGCAGCTTATTCCATATAACTCTCTGACTGAAAAAGTTGCCCCGTAGATCTCTTTTATATCTTTGCCCTGTCACCCTAAACCTATGTCCTGTAGTTCTGAACTCCCCGACCCCAGGGAAAAGACTTTGCCTATTTACCCTATCTGTGTCCCTCATAATTTTGTAAACCTCTATAAAGTCACCCCTCAGCCTCCGACACTCCAGGGAAAACAGCTCCAGCTTGTTCAGCCTCTCCCTATAGCTCAAATCCTCCAACCCTGGCAACATCCTTGTAAATCTTTTCTGAACCCTTTCAAGTTTCACAACATTTTTGCGATAGGAAGGAGACCAGAATTGCACACAATATTCCAACAGTGGCTGAAACAATGTCCTGTACAGCCGCAACATGACCTCCCAACTCCTGTACTCAATACTCTGACCAATAAAGGAAAACATACCAAATGCCTTCTTCACTATCCTATCTACTTGTGACTCCACTTTCAAGGAGTTATGAACCTGCACTCTAAGGTCTCTTTGTTTTGCAACACTCCCTAGGATCTTACCATTAAGTGTATAAGTCCTGCTAAGATTTGCCTTCCCAAAATGCAGCATCTTGCATTTATCTGAATTAAACTCCATCTCCACTTCTCAGCCCATTGGCCCATCTGGTCCAGATCCTGTTGTAATCGGAGGTAACCTTCTTCGCTGTCCACTACACCTCCAATTTTGGTGTCATCTGCAAACTTACTAACTGTACCTCTTATGCTCGCATCCAAATCATTGATGTAAATGACAAAAAGTAGAGGACCAGCACTGATCCTTTTGGCACTCCACTAGTCACAGGCCTCCAGTCTGAAAAACAACCCTCCACCACCACCCTCTGTCTTCTACCTTTGCGCAGACAGTTGGGGAGGCTCCATGATGTCATCAAAATTTCAGTTAAGTATATTTGGGATGGTATCGATCCTTTTGTTTCCACGAATGATGAGATTAATCCAGCCCCAGCAATCACCGGAGATGCTTTGTGAAATGGAATTACCTGAGGGGTGGAGTGAGCCAGCTAGCCCTTTGGAATCGCAAGGGTAAAGGGGGCAATAGGGCCTGTTATCGGGAGCTCTTTTTCCTTTATCACTCTCCTCACTCTGAGCTTGCTGCGTCTCTGGACACCAACCCTTAGGGGCTGAAGACATCGACTCTGTCTGCGACCTCGGATTTCAGAAGTCCACAACAACACTCGAGGCAGAGAGGGAGCCCCACCGGACAAGCAACAAGTCCCTCTGAGACCATAAGAACACTTTTCAGGGCTGGGACACTCGTATTCTGGAGTAGGTGGTTAGGCATGGGGGGATGGTGGCTGTGTAATTCTTAAAGGATAAGTACCTGTAAACTGTGTAAGGTTAAAGATTTACGTTGTGTCTGCTCTAGTTTTCTTACATTTTATATCATAGTATAGAGTATAAGTTTCATCGAAGTATTGTATGGATTGAGCAAGTTGAATCATTTTTCTGTAATAAAGTTCACTGGTAATTGTGAATTCATATTTGAGTCCGTCTGTACTACTTCTGAGTACACCAATTCTGGCTGAGTTCACAGCAGATCCCTGACTATTATTCCAATTCAAACTGCCCAGTCAATGGGGATTGCTGGCCAGGATAGGCAGTTTGATCTCTCATTTTCTCTCTCTGGAGGGTACTGCCCGAGTGGGTAGGTACCAGGTAGCCATTGTCCCATCAATAAGAGAGGGAATCGCCTAAGCATTGGTGGCGGTCGTGATCACCGGGTGGAGATAAGTTCCGACTCGCTGGTCAGGCTATAAACAGTGAGTTTGGTTCAGTGCTCGCTCTCCAGCGGAATTGCCCTTGTGCGGTATTAAGGCCACCACAGTGAACGGTAAACCCCAGACACCGGCCTTAGTGCAGAGTAGAGGAATGAGACCCCTCCACACCATCAATGACAATGAGGTGGCTGTGCTGTTTAAAATAGTATTGGATTGTTAGGTAGATAGTTTGGGTCATCTTACCAGAAAGTATTTCCTGATTTGGAAACATGTTAAAGAAGCCATCCCTACAGACAAGCCCTGTGTATACGCAGGATCTAGTCAGATGAGGAGGAACCCAACAGACACCTAAAGATGCTGAAAGATACCCTCCTAAGAACGGGATACGTTGCTCAACTCATTGATTGCCAGTTCCAATGTGCCACAGTGATAAACTATAATGACCTCCTCAGAAAACAGGCACAGGACATGACCAACAGGGTACCCTTTGTCATCCAGTACATCTCCTCAGTGGAGAGACTGCGTCATGGTCTTTGCAATATTGATGAACATCTCACCAAGATCATCCCTACACCTCCACTTCTAGCCTTCAAATAACTGCCAAACCTTAAACAGATCATCATTTGCAGTAAATTACCTAACGTTCAGGACATCTTCCGTCACAGCACCATTCAACCCTGTCACGGCAACCTTTGCAAGACGTGTCAGATCATTGACATGGATACCGCCATCACACATGGAAACACCACCCACCATGTACACAGCAGTTACTCATGTGATTGGCCAATGTTGTCTATCTCATACGCTGCAGGCAAGGATACCCAAGGCATGGTATTAGATTCCCTACAGTATGGAAACAGGTCCTTTGGCCCAGTAGGTCCACACTGACCCTCCAAGGAGTAACCCACCCAGACCCACTTCCCTCTGAGTAATACACCTAACACTATGGTAATTTACCATGGCCAATTCACCTAACCTGCGCATCTTTGGATTATGGGAGGAAACCGGAGCATCCAGAGGGAACCCATGGAGACACAGGGAGAATGTGCAAACTCCACACAGTCAGTCGCCCAAGGCAGGGATTGAACCCAGGTCCCTGGCGCTGTGAGGCAGCAGTGCTAACCACTGAGCCACCGTGCCGCCCTATTGTTGAGATTGTGCAGACACGACAGCAACGGATGAATGGAAGTGCTTTTGCCTGAAATGTCGATTTTCCTGCTCCTTCGGATGATACCTGACCTGCTGTGCTTTTCCAGCACCTCACTCTTGACCACGCAACAATCACCAGACAGAAATATTCCCTCCCACTCAGGGAACACTTCGCTGGTCAAGATGGAGGATGGGAAAAATTTCTGGCTGTAACAGCTGCTCCTTTTTTGAGGTACTTTAGGTGTTGGAGGTGATTTCCTCGAACTCAAGGAGCAACAATTACTATTTTATATGCTGTTGCATTGTTTTGGAACTTTGGAAAAAAAAGTCAAAACAACAGCAGTTTTAAAAGGGAGAAGAACAGACAAAGGAAGCACATGGTGAGGACAGTGCAGGAGAGAGAGAGAGAGAGAAAGAAACTGACACCAGAGAGAACCTGCACAGTTACTGCCTTTGCTGTTTGAATTCATGTATTGCTGAACTGAGGGAGGATATTCCTGGAAATATATCCAGGGAAGTTATTTGGGTGGAACTGAGAAATAAGAAAGGGATGATCACCTTATTGGGATTGTACTATAGACACCCTAATAGTCAGAGGGAAATTGAGAAACAAATTTGTAAGGAGATCACAGCTATCTGTAAGAATAATAGGGTGGTTATGGTAAGGGATTTTAACTTTCCAAACATAGACTGGGACTGCCAGAGTGTTAAGGGTTTAGATGAAGAGGAATTTGTTAAGTGTGTACAAAAAAGTTTTCTGATTCAGTATGTGGACGTACTGACAAGAGAAGGTGCAAAACCTGACCTACTTTTGGGAAATAAGGCAGGGCAGGTGACTGAGGTGTCAGTGGGGGAGCACTTTGGGGCCAGCGACCATAATTCTATTAGATTTAAAATAATGATGGAAAAGGATAGACCAGATATAAAAGTTGAAGTTCTAAATTGGAGGAAGGCCAATTTTGATGGTATTAGGCAAGAATTTTCGAAAGCTGATCGGAGGAAGATGTTCGCAGGTAAAGGGATAGCTGGAAAATGGGAAGCCTTCAGAAATGAGATAACAAGAATCCAGAGAAAGTATATTCCTGTCAGGGTGAAAGGAAAGGCTGGTAGGTGTAGGGAATGCTGGATGACTAAAGAAATTGAGGGTTTGGTTAAGAAAAAGAAGGAAGCATATGTAAGGAGTACACTTAAGAGGGAAATCAGGAGGGCAAAAGGGGGACATGAGATAGCTTTGGCAAATAGAATTAAGAAGAATCCAAAGGGTTTTTACAGATACATTAAGGACAAAAGGACTAGGGAGAGGATAGGGCCCCTCAAAGATCAGCTAGGCGGCCTTTATGTGGAGCCGCAGAAAATGGGGGAGATACGAAAGAAGTATTTTGCATCAGTGTTTACTGTGGAAATGATATGGAAGATATAGACTGCAGGGAAATAGTTGGTGACACCTTGCAACATATCCATACTACAGAGGAGAAAGTGCTGGATGTCTTAAGTATATTCCTACTGCCTTTATACTCTGCTAAGGATTCACTCGATCTTTCCTGTGTATACCTTACCTATGCTTCCTTCTTTTTCTTAACCAAACGCATGAAAGTGGATAAATCCCCAGGACTTGATCAGGTGTGCCCTAGAACTCTGTGGGAAGCTAGAGAAGTGATTGCTGGGCCTCTTGCTGAGATATTTGTATCATCGATAGTCACAGGTAAGTTGCTGGAAGACTGGAGGTTGGCAAATGTGGTGCCACTGTTTAAGAAGGGTGGTAAGGACAAGCCAGGGAATTATAGACCAGTGAGCCTGACGCCAGTGGTGGGCAAGTTGTTGGAGGGAATCCTGAGGGACAAGATGTACATGTATTTGGAAAGGCAAGGACTGATTAGGGATAGTCAATATGGCTTTCTGCGTGGGAAATCATGTCTCACAAACTTGATTGAGTTTTTTGAAGAAGTAACAAAGAGGATTGATGAGGGCAGAGTGGTAGATGAAATCTATATGGACTTCAGTAGGGCGTTCGTCATGGTTCCCCATGGGAGACTGGTTAACAAGGTCAGATCTCATGGAATACAGGGAGAACTAGCCACTTGGGTGGGGTTGGGGGTGGTATTGGGTGAGGTTGGGGGCGGTATTGGGTGGAGTTGGGGGGGTATTGGGCAGGGTTGGGGCGATATTGGGCGGGGTTGGGACGGTATTGGGCGGGGTTGGGGGTGGTATTGGGTGGGGTTGGAGGCGGTATTGGGTGGAGTTGGGGGCAGTATTGGGCAGGGTTGGGGGTGGTATTAGGTGGGGTTGGAGGCGGTATTGGGTGGAGTTGGGGGCAGTATTGGGCAGGGTTGGGGGTGGTATTGGGCACGGTTGGGGCGGTATTGGGCGGGGTTGGGGGCGGTGTTGGGCGGGGTTGGGGGTGGTATTGGGCAGTGTTGGGGCGGTGTTGGGTGGGGTTGGGGGTGATATTGGGCAGGGTTGGGGGCGGTATTCGGCAGGGCTGGGGGCAGTGTTGGATGAAATTGGGGCGGTGTTGGGTGGGGTTCGGTGCGGTATTGGGTGGAGTTGGGGGGCGGTATTGGGCAGGGTTGGGGGTGGTGTTGGGTGGGGTCGGGGGGCTATATTGGGGGGCTTGGGGGCAGTATTGGGCAGGGTTGGGGGTGGTATTGGGCAGGGTTGGGGGCAGTGTTGGGTGGGGTTGGGGGCGTTTTTGGGCAGGTTTGGGGCGGTGTTGGGTGGGGTTGGGGGCAGTGTCAAGTGGGGTTGGGGCAGTATTGGGAGGAGTTGGGGCGGTTTTGGGTGGGGTTGGGGGCAGTATTGGGTGGGGTTGGGGCGGTATTGGGCGCGGTTGGGGGCGGTACTGGGCAGGGTTGGGGCGGTGTTGGGTGGGGTTGGGGCGGTATTGTGTGGGGTTGGGGGCGGTATTGTGTGGGTTTAGGGGCAGTGTTGGGGCTGGTGTTGAGTGGGGTTGGGGGGCTATATTGGGTGGGGTTGGGGGGTGGTGTTGGGGGTGGTATTAGGCAGGGTTGGGGGCGGTGTTGGGTGGGGTTGGGGGTGGTGTTGGACGGAGTTGGGGGCGGTATTGGGCAGGATTGGGGGTAGTATTGGGCCTGGTTGGGTCAGTATTTAGTAGGCTTGGGGGCGGTGTTGGGTGGAGTTGGGGACAGTATTGGGCGGGGTTGGGGGTGATGTTGGTTGGGGTTGGGGGCGGTATTGGGTGGGGTTGGGGGTGGGGGCGGTGTTGGGGTTGGGGCCTCGTGCACATTGTGCTGCTGCAGTCTCCTGAATGGGGAGCAGACTTTCAAAACAGCGAGCCCCAGAGAAAAGGCATTTAATCAATTCACCGAATAATCGATTATCCAAAAGTAATAGTACTCGCCCATCGGGTAATCAAAGTTCCCCTGTAGACGGCCTCAACTGTGACCTTGAGTTCATGATGAGCTACATGTAACTCCACCATACCATTCTCTAACATCTTCCTTACTGTCCTGTTTTGACACCATCACCTTGATAACTGGTTATGATCTCTCTTCCTTAGTTAGTTTGTAGAGTTTTGGATTACTTGTTACTGTGGTTACGCCTTCGGCATGCGACTCTTATACCGATCATGTCATTCCAGTCATTTGGTTTGTCTCCAGCACCATCTTATTTGTAATTATTTTGTAATTATCTCTCTGCCTCAGTTGGATAATAGGCCATCCCTTCAGCTGTTTCCACAGGATATTCCTGTTATTCAGTCTGTTTCCACATTACTCACTCTGTCTGACACTCTTGATCACCTGAGAAACTTATTATTCAATCCGTTGCCACTCCACCCACACCAATTCTACAGTCTTTTGATTTCTCTGATTATAAACTCTGTGGCTATGTGTTTCTCTTCACTTCACCTGATGAAGGAGCAGCGCTCTGAAAGCTTGTGATTTCAGATAAACCTGTTAGACTGTAACCTGGAGTTGTGTGCTTTTACTTTGTCCATCCCAGCCCAACACCCGCACATCTTCATCATGGGTACAATTCTATGATTCCATTAAACTCAGAGAATGCTGGAGAAACATCAGTTCTGCAAACGAATCACATCAGACTTGAAACATTAACTTTGTTTCTCTCCCCACAGATGCTGCCAGACCTGCTGAGCTTCTCCAGCACTCTCAGTATTTGTTTCAGAAGCATTGACAGTATTTTATCTGAGAAGTGAGATAAAATGGTCTGAACCATGGAAGTCAAGTGCAACCAGTATAGTCATTTCGAGGTTTTGCTGTTTTTTTTAAAAAAAGTGGGTCTTTAACTTGTTGATATTTTCCACCATTTTCCATTTCAACTTCAGAGCGCAGTATTCCATTTTAACTAATACTTTGGTGCCATCATGAGGAAATCAGGCAAATTGCAGGCAGCTCTACCATTTAAATGAAAGGAAGAAACTGCACATGCATGAGCTTTGAAATAAACATGAAATAAAGTGAAAGAAACTCAGCAGGTCTGGCAATATCTGTGAAGACAGAAATACAGTTAATGTTTGCTGTATGACTGCTCCTCAGGGCTGAAGGGGGCTGGAAAATGATAGTCTTTATCTTTTTGATAAAGGGAGAGAAGGAGTAAATGGAATGGGTGGTGAAGGTGCCCAGAGTCACAGACAAAGGGACTACTAATGGAAGTAATTTCCTGGCTCAGAGGTAGGGACACAACAACTGGGTCACATGATCCCTCTGCTATTGGCATATTAGGACAGATGAAATGCAAAACAAGTGTTGAAATAACTCCACAGAGACCGGTAGCCTGTCACCAAGTGACCGTTTATTTACACATGGGGAGTCCTTGACACTGATCCAGCTCCCTCAGAGCCAGCCCTCAGAGTGAACAGGATGTCTGACACTCCTGTTTATATCTGTCAGCCAGGGCTCCCTGATTGGACCTGGTTAACAGCCCCAATCAGGGAACTCATATTCTATGAGGTCTACCAAGCTGACCATGTTACAATCACTGCATTGCATCCCGAGTCCGAGGATGTAGCTCCTCCTGGGGCGTTTCAGCACGGAGTCAGGTTACTCGGATGGGTGGTGTGTAACACACAGGAGCTTGTCTCTTGCACCCGGAGCATCTCGGAAGAAATTTATTCTCTTCTTCAGGCGGCAAAGGTGTTGAGCTGATGACATCCACCATGCCCTTCTCAGATTCCGAGGTATCTTCAACGCTTCACGGAGAGGGAGACTGTTCCGAGGAGCCGGGTACGGTTTGCTCCTGCCCAATTTGTGAACCTGCAGCTCTCATACAGTCCATGTGCTTGTTCAGGACTGTTGCACCGAACCAAAGTTTATACCTCACTGGATCTACCCTCGTGTCACCTGTGCCTATTACCCATGCAGGGCCATTCCCATGGTTCCTACATCAAACTTCGTCTCCTGAAGTAAACTGTCTCTCTCGCTTAGCTGATTCTTGTGTCCGACATTGGCGTTCCTGATGCCGTTTCACCCTCCTCCTGGGTCCATGAAAATCAGATTTAACCTTGAGCAGTTATTAGTAACTTTTCTGGAGCTATCCCCATAGTTACGTGAGGGATGGTCCTACAATCAAGTAGGAACCTGGATAATTTGGTATCGAGTGAATCTGTAGGCCCTTCTTTAAGCCTGCCTTCAATGTTTTGATCAATCTTTCTGTCAGGTCATTGGATGACCTATATGTCCTTATATGTGAGGAGAAATTGAGGACTGCAGATGCTGGAGATCAGAGTCGAGTGTTCGGTGCTGGAAAAGCACAGCAAGTCAGGCGGCATCTAAGGAGCAGGAGAATCAATGTTTCAGCCATAAGTCCTTATATGTTGAACGCATTAAGGAATACTCAAATTTCCTGCTGGTAAATGATGGCCCGTTATCTGTGACCAATACTTCCACAAGTCCGTGTATTGCAAAAGATGCTCATAGTTGTTCTATTGTCATCCTTGTGTTTGACGAATGAACTCTCTGCATGTCCAGTCACTTTGAGTGGGTGTCCACAATGACTAAGAACATTGAGCCCATGAAAGGATTTACACAGTCAATGTGTAACTGAGTCCAGGGTTTACCCGGACATTCCCATGAATGTGGCAGAGCTGCTGGTGATAATGTTTGTCCTTGTTGGCATTCTGGGCACTGCCCCATTGACGTGGCTATGTTTGCATCCAATCCTGCCACCAGACATAACTGCTTCCTTATAGCACCAGGTTCCTTATAGGTTCAATTCCAGCACTGGGTGACTATCTGTGTGGCGTTTGCATGTTCTTCCTGTATCTGTGTGGGTTTCCTCCAGTTGCTCCAGTTTCCTCCCTCAGTCCAAAGATGTGCGGGTTAGGTATGGATTGGCCATACTAAATTGACCATAGTGCCCAAGGATATGGAGGCTAAGTGGGCTCGCCACGGGAATTGCAGGGTTCCAGATTAGGGGTGGGTCTTGGTAGGATGCTCTTTGGAGGGTTGGTGTGCTCAAAGAGCTGAATGGCCTGCTTCTACACTGTAGGGATTCTATGATTCTTGTCAACATCTTCACTTTGGAAACCCCAGATTACTCCAGTGGAGTTCAGCCAGTATCCGGTAGCGACCTTTGGTTGGGACAATCTCTCCAGCTTCCCATAATAATATGCTGGTTTCTCCGAGTCCAAAAAAGTTTCAGTTCTGGTTGTGATGGTCCTTTAGCTTTCCCCATCACCACCAACTGCTTTAGTTTTACCAGGACTGGATCTTTCTGAGTCCAAGGTCTGATATTGTCAGCTGTGACTGAAAGTGTGTCGAGAAAATGTAAAATCGTTACAGACCCTTCCAGTGGCAATACCACTGGTGGTGTATCTGATAGTGCGAGGTGGTTCAATGCATCCACATTTGCTACTTGGCTCCTGGATGCTGTTCAACTTGTAGTTATCCACACTTAGTATTAGAGCCCACCACTGAATTCAGCCTGAAGCTACGGGCAGCACTGTCTTCTCTTGTGTAAAGTAGACCAAACAAGGGTTTGTGATCTGTCATCAATACAAATTTATGTCTGTAAAGGTATTGGTGGAACTTCCTAAAGCCAAATTTGACCGCCAAACCTTCCTTCTCTATCTGGGAGTATTTACACTTTGCATTAGTCAAAGTGCTGGAGGCATATGCTATTTGGCATTTCTCTCCATTGGGCTGCCTATGAACTAATACTACCCCATAGCTCGATGGGAAGGCATTGCATGTCAGTACCAGATCAATACCATTGTGTGCCAGTGCCTTAGAGGATGAAGTGTTTCTTCACTTCTCTGAAAGTTATGGCTTGACTAAGTGACCATTTCCAAGTCTGACCCTTTTTTAAGAGTTGATGTAAAGGTGTCAGGTTGGGGGCCAGGTTATGTACGAACTTTCCATAATAATTCACCAACCCTAGGAAAGACCTAAGCTTTGGTACAGACATGGGAGTCGGGTCACCTTTGGTCACTTGGGCTGCTGAGAATGTATAAGGTGTAGGCCTGCCTGGGAGAAATATCCAAGAATTGTGTCTAAATTCCCTCAGGACTCCGTATTTGTCTTTTCTGTTATTAGCATGTCATCTAGATAAGTGAAGAACTAGGGTAAAACTTGTAAAATGTTCTCCAGCGTCCGCTGAAAAATTGCATAGGATGGTGATACCCTAAATAGCAGACTTGTATATTGGTACAAACCCTATGGGTCCTAGTTGTCGCATACCTCAAGGAATCCTCATCTAACTGCAATTGCAAATGCGCAAGGCTCATGTCCAGCCTGTGAAGGACAGCCCTCATGCTAGCTTTGTGTACAAATCCTCTATGGGTATTTATCCGTCTGCGAAAAGCAGTTTCAAATCCTCACAAAGGCAAACTGACCCATTTGGGGCTTCACATCAGCATGACTCATGTTGTCCGTTCTGCAAACTGGACTGGTTTGATAATTCCTTCGCTTTCCAGCTCTCTGATTTCTGTCTTTACTTTTGCCCGTAAGGCAAATGGTACTGGGTGGGCCTTACAGAAGCGTGGAATTGCTTCCTGGTCACATGCGAGGTGGCTTTGGCTCCATTGATTGTCCCTAGACCTTCCTGAAAAACGTCCGGGTATTTGTTAGGACGTCACTCAGGCAGCCATTTTCTAATCGAAAAATGTTGAGCCAATCGAGGTGAATCTTTCTCAACCAATTTCACCCCCTCAAGCTTGGGCCTGAGTCTTTAACCACAATCAGTGGGAACTGAACCAGCTGCTTCTCATATGAGACCAGAATGGAAGTTGTACTCTTATTCTGTAAAGGTTTCCCAGGCATAGGTTCACAGCCTAGCCGAGGTCTTGAGCAAAATTAAAGGTTTTTGACCAGAGAGAATTCTGTTAAAGACTGGTTTTGCAAACAGTAATACAGCTGCACCAGTATTGACCTCCATTAGGACACATGACCATTTAACCAGATGGTTATTTTGCTTGGTTCTGATTTGGATGTTGTTAAGCAATTTCAAACTAAGCAGCTCCAAACCAGATGTGTGTAGACTTTCCAGGGTGTACCCTCTCCTGGATAGCAGACTAGGAGTTCTTTAATTAGTTTAGCTCTAGTGGGACTCTTACTGTCTCGAGTCTGCAAACTGGCAGCAACTACAGTGGCTTGCCGGCTGGGTTCCTGAAGAAAACGTTAACTGTTTGGCCAAGACTTGGCTTTGTTTTGGGGTTTTGATGTGGGCTGATCTAGAGTCCCTCTGTTCAGGATATGTCTTGAGTGAGGCTATGCACTTAAGTGGTGTTCCCCAAACTCAGTCGGACTGGCAAGGGTATTCACTTCCATCAGAATCCCCTGCAACTCATACGTTCCACTTGCCCTCTTTTAGCGAGATTTGAGAAGATTTGTAGTTCAGGTTGAGGTTCTGGATGTAGGTTTGCTCGCTGAGCTACAAGGTTCATTTTCAGAAGTTTTGTCACCATACTAAGCAACGTCTTCAGAAGGCCTCTGGACAAAGCACTGCTGATGATTCCTGCTTTCTATTTATATGTTTGGGTTTCTTTGGGTTGGTGATGTCATTTCCTGTGGTGATGGCATTTCCTATGGTGATGTCATTTCCTGTTCTTTTTCTCAGGGGGTGGTAAATCGGGTCCAAGTCAATGTGTTTGTTGACAAAGTTCTGGCTGGAATGCCATGCTTCTAGAAATTCTCGTGCGTGTCTCTGTTTGGCTTGTCCTAGTTTGGATGTGTTGTCCCAGTCGAAGTGGTGTCCTTCCTCATCTGTATGTAAGGAGGGTCATGTCGTTTTATGGCTAGTTGATGTTCATGTATCCTAGTGGCTAGTTTTCTGCATGTTTGTCCAATGTATTGTTTGTTACAGTGCGTGCATGGTATTTTGTTAATAACATTAGTTTGGCTTATTGTTTGTGCTTTAGCTATTTTTACATCATCAATCCCACATACCAAACAGTCTGTCAGCATCTCATTAAGGGGTAAATGAAAGTCAAATGCTTCTGCCAATAATCTTAACCTCATCAAAAATCCCGATACAGATTCCTCTGATTCTCAAATTGCCGAATAAAGCTGATAGCGTCTCAGAATTAGAGGCTTGGGTTCAAAATGTTTCTATACTTTATCCATCAACTCTTGAAAGGTTTTAGTATCTGGTGCCTCAGGGAAAGTTAGGCTCCTAATAACCAAAAAAGTTGTGGGTCCACAAGCAGTCAGAAGAATTACTCATTGCTTTCCATCTGCCCTAAATTCCTTTGCCCGAAAAAACAATGCATTCTTTCCACATACTGGGCCCAGCCTTCAATGGCAGGATTGAATGAGTCAAGCTTCTCAAATAACCGCATGATGCCAGAAATGTTTACCCCAACTCAAAGACAGTTGTTGAGAGTGAATTTCTTCAAGAATGTGCTATACTTTCATTGCCATTGAAATAACTCCAGAAAGGCCAGTACCCCATCACCAAGTCACCCTTTATTTACACATGGAGAATCTTTGACACTGATCCGGCTTTCTCAGAGTGAACAGGATGTCTGACACTCATAGAACAGAGAACGGTACAGGCTCTTTGGCCCTTGATGTTGTGCTGGCCTTTTATCCTACTCTAAGATCAGATTTTTATTTCCCTCATCTTCTACTCCAACCTCCTTGAAATAAAGTGCCCACAATCCATTAGGTCCTTTTTTTAGTTTTATTAAACAGTACAAAATACAGTTAACAATAAACAGGAAGCAGCAGTTCACAAAAAAAAACATATACAGAGGAAAGGGCAGCAAGCCAAACCCCAAGTCCCACCGTTCAACCAGTTTTCAGGGAGGTGAGGTCAAACCTCAAATCCCACTTCCATTCATCACAAAAATAACAGTAAGAAACACAGACAAGTCAGTGCAATCAAATTAGGAACAGTGCATAGAACACAGACCTAATATAGCTAAAAAAAACCTAACACCAGTCCACACCACATTCTGGTCAGACTGTCCTTGGCTAGCCTTCCTGCAGGACAGATTTCGGCCTTCCGGTCTCTGGCTGCCCTGTGTACTGACCGACCTTCCCAGGCCTGTTGTTCTCCAGGCTGGCCATTGACCACCCAGCTCCCATTTGCCGTGCATACTGACCGGACTACCCTGGGCCGCTTTCCTACCTGCTGGTTATTGGCCTTCCGGTCTCCGACTGCCCTGCATACAAACTGACCTCCCCAGGCCCGCTTTCTTCTGGCATGTTCAGTGGCACCGGCTCCCGGTAACCCCGCGTACTAACCAAACCATCCCTGACCTGCTTTCCTACAATCGGGCTGTCGGCCTTCCAGCACCCGGCCGCCCCGTGTACTATCTGACCCTTTCCCCGTCCAGCGTTCCTATGGACCAGCCTTTGGCTATCCGGCTCCCAACCTTCCTGAGTTACCGACAGGTCCTCTCCCGGTCGGCCTTCTTATGGGCTGCCATCGGCTGCCTGGCTCAGCCTCACCACATACTGACTGGCCTGCCCTATACCAGCTTTCCTGTGAGGGTGCTATCAGTTGCCTGAGCCTGCCTGCCTCGTGTACTGTCAGGCCCCTCCCAGCCTGCTTTCCTCCAGGCCGGTCATTGGCCCTCTGGTCCCCAGCCAGGTCGTGTACCGGCTGCCCTTCCCCTGACCAGCTTTTCTGCCTGGTCTCCAGCCACTCTGTACTAACAGTCCCCCCCAAGCCCGCTTTACCCCAGGCTGGTCATCAATCCTCCAGCTCCCAGTCACCCCACATACTTAATAGCCCATTCTGGCCAGCACTCAAACACAATTAATCACAAAACCCACATACAGTAACAGAATTCATAAAAACCTCTCACAATACAGTTTCCAATACCAAGGCAGAGTCCACACCTGAAGGCAGAGTCCACACCCGAAGGCAGCAAATGTACACCCCGCAGCACACACACATGTTTTCAATCTCTATGGAGGCCTGGCCCATCTATTGAGAACCAGGTCCACTCACAGAAACGCAGTACATTGTTAACTCACAGGGGTTTAGTCCACTCCCAAAGGCAGAGTCCACAGCACACACACAGATGTTCAGTCTACACAGAGGCCTGGTCCATCTACAGGACCAGGCCCACTCACAGGAACACAGTACATTGGAAAGGCGCAGTTAACGCATAGGGGTTTGGCCCACTCCAGGATGCAGAGTCCACTCCAGGATGCAGCAATTGCTCACCTCCCAGCACACACACAGGTGATAAGTCTTTACTGAGGCCTAGTCACCCACAAAGGGCCAGGCCTACTCACACAGGAACAGCTCATCTAGAAAGATGTTTTTTCTCACAAGGGCTCAGTCCGAACACCAAAAAAGTGAAAATACATTTAAAAAAAATGAAAACCAGACTGTAAGGGCTAAGCCCTGCCACAAAATCAACATAGCCCTTTTCTCAAAATAAAAAGAGAAAAGAGTAACACACAGACTGTAATCAGCCAGTGAAACAACAGTTCCCTAATGAGAACTGAGGTACACCTGTAACACATTGACTGTTTAAATCTGCCAGTTTAAAAGTCAGTCCTGAGTAAAAATGAATGCCAATTAACAAACTGGCGATATGGTTCAGCCAGCTCAGGAATCCAGTTTCTTCCAAAAAACTAACAGAAACTAACAGCATCAGTACACAGTGGATGTGGGCAGCCAGCTCAGTGTCAGTCCCCTCCCCAACACAAGCGGAGAGTCCTTGACACTGATCTAGCTCCCTCAGAGGCAGTTCCCAGAGTGAACAGGATGTATGACACTCGTAGAACATAGAACAGTATAGCACAGTCCAGACCCTTCAACCCTCAATGTTGTGCTGGCCTTTTATCCTACTCGAAGATCAGATTTTTATTTCTCTAACCCTTCTACTTCAACCTCCTTGAAATTAAGTGCCAACATTCCATTAGCTCCTGTTTATATCTGTCAGCCAGGGGTCCCTGATTGGATCGGATTAACAGCCCCAATCAGGGAACTCATATCCTATGACATCCACCTGACTGACCTTGTTACAATTGCTACAGGTGTTAATGATCAGTGAGGATAGTAGAAAATAGCTTAACTCTGCGGAGAACAAACCCAAGCAAATGAGACACCTTGGGGGCTGAGGTGAAAAAGGGGCTGTAACCAGAATGGAGGACAGTGTTCATGATCTGAATTTGTTGAACCAAATGTTGGGGAGGCGAACTGCCTAAGCAACCAGGCCCAACATTAAAATGGCGAAACAGTTGGAACGCAAAGAGGCCAAAGTTACCACAGATCAAAAGCAAACAGCCCAGACCTGTATGCATATTGAACAATGGGAGAGTCATTATGACCCAAAACTTATTAAGAAGTACTCAGCCAGAACAATGGGGACAGGCATTATATTTGTGTACCCCCCCCCACCCCCCAGTTTCAGCCAGAACCCTTGGCACCATGGAGTTATCATATCTTGGAAAGGAGACGGGTACACCCATGATGACCTGGCCGAATTTCATTGGGCACTGCCCTGTGATCCCATTGGCTGAAGTCAGAGAACGTTCCAGAATGGCTCAGAAAGAGGGGACATAAGAAGGGACCTCATAAGAAGGGACCCCTGACGGCCATTCACTTAGCGAAAGCTCAACCGGTGGAGTCTCTGGGAGAGACCAGCCTTTGTACCGTGAAGAGTGCCCTGTTGATGGAGGGCAGTGAATTGGATCCAGCAGCCTAATCAAATTCACCAGAGTGGCTAGTGTATGTGTTTTTCAGGCAGACAGCCTGGTTTATTTCATTAACTTATGAGTGTTTTACTAAAGCCAGGTTGGAACCGCAGTCCTATGTTTGTCTCGTACAGGAAGAGCACCTGGGTAATTGTGTTTTATAAAGTAACAAACCGGTCGAATGTCTGTATGAAATATTTCACAGGCAGCATGAGTCCTGAAGGTTATAATGTGCTTAAATGTAAAATGAGACTCTGTTGCACCAACTTACATTGCGTTTTCTGGAACAGCAAGCCCAGGACAGAAGTGCAAGATGGTGTATTGAAATAGCAAATAACTGGAAGGCCAATCATCCTTATGAAGAGAGCAAAGTGTTGCACAAAGTGTTCGCCCAGTCTGAGTTTGATCTTGCCAATGTAAATGAGACTACGTTGTGAGCAGCAGATTGACTTGATTGACAGCTGCTTCACCCAGAAGGTGTGTTGACGGCATCAGACAGTCAGAGGCAAAGGTAATAGGGCAAACGTTATACGTTCTGCGATTGCATGGGTGCCAGGGGCAGTGAGAAAGTATAAGGGGTGATGGAAAACTGGGCTAGAGTGTCACAGAATGAACAGTCCCTGAGGAATGCTAGAGCTGAAAGAAAGGGGAAGATGTGTTTGGTGGTGACTTCCTACTGGAGATGTCAGAAATAGTGGAGGATGATCCTTTGAATCTAGGATCATTCCAGGAACTGTGCAGAATCCGTTGCAGGACAGAAAGATGTTGGCAAAGTCAGAAATCACCATAAGACCCAGAAGTTGTGGAGAAATTAATTTCAACTCGGAATAAGAGAAGAAAAGGGGAGAAGTTGGAGGTGGAAAATGTATCTCTTACTTTATTTGTTCACTTTGTGCCAAATGTCACTTCTGGTAAAAAGAGGTTGGGAGATGGATTATTCACAGGCCTCCACAAAATCTAATTCTTGTGGTGTTTACCAGAGTGACATGTGACTTTTCTTCATTGAGGCTACCCTCAATGACCCAACAAGTCTGTGGTCAGGAGTTCACCATTTGATGAATTGATTGACTTATAGAAATTCAACCCACGATATCCATACTAGCAAACAAAAAGCTAGCCAGCATAACCCCACTTCCCTGCATTTGATTCAGAGCCCTGAAGATTATGGGTCTTCCAGGACACATCCAAATATTTTTCAAATACAGTGAGAGTTTCTGCCTCCACCACCCTTTCAGATAGTGAGTTCCAGGCCCATCACTCCGTCTAATCCTCTTACCAATTCTTATGGATGTATGTGTCCTACCTTTCAACCCTTCCACCAATGTCAATCGGCTTCCCCATTTAATCTATCTTGGCTCCTGCTATCTAGGTGGCTCAGTCTAGGGCTAGATTAGTTTGAAGGTATTAAAATATCCCAATCGGAATAAGTGTGGGAAACATAGTTCCAGGTGATACTTCAATAGGTCAATAGAGACAAAAGCTGATGACTGGTTTAAGAAACAGCTAGATGGTGTGATGGGTGGAGGTAAATGTTCTGGTGTGGCTGTATTGGGTTGAGCTGCATGTTTTCATTCTGTCCTGTGAACTGTCTATGGCCTAACACCAGCATGAACCGTCTGAGATCAGATAGAGTACAACAGCCAAGTTATCATTGTTGGATATCTCCAAATTATACAGACTGAGGAATTAAAAAGTTAAGCATGATTATTATCACAACTATGCTTCTTTGTAGCTATACAGGTTCCTGTGCCCTAGCCTTGACTAAAAGGATTTTTCTGAATTCTGTAATAATACATATCTTTGACACCTGTTGAATTTCTTCTTGTTTTCAGTGCTCGGTATCCCACAGAAGATAATGGGTCAATGAATTGTAGGAAGTGGTTACAGACAAAGAAGTGAAGACAGCACCTTTATCAGACTGAGCAATCAAGCACTTTGTAGGTTAAGACCTGTAGAACAGGCGATTAGTACAAGAGTTAACAGATCCAGTAGTTCACAGACAGGCCTGTAATCCTGTCTGCAGACCACAGGAATTTGAGAGTTATTAGAGCTAGGGAAATACAGAGATTATTTCACCCTCTGTGGAATATGTTGTTGGACAAGCAGAGCAATGTAAACATTCTTTGCTAGTTTTCACCAGACTCCTTCAAGAAGTTATATTTAAACAATGTTATTTTTAAAGTGCATTCTTAATATGTGTTGTCCCATTAGAAATTATTGCCAAGTTGATTCTATCGTGGTTATCTACTATTATAAATTTCCTTCTGAGCTATGTTTCTCTTGGTTCTATAGAAAGATCCATTGCAACCAAAGTCATTTGTTTGTAGCTTTTTCTAGAACTAGAAATGTGCCAGAATCATGGTCCCAAACAACTTGTAAAAATCCCATAATCTCTTGTAATATGAACAACAGTAACCATGGATCTCAATGCATCAGTAAGAGAGCTCAAGTGTTCACTAAATGGGTTTCCAATAAAAATGTTTTTGCCTGTTTCCAAACATTTTCAATGTTGAGATCTGATCCAGATGATTCTGCAGAGTTCGGCTTCATTCATAACAACTCAGATAAGAAGCACCTGTCTGAGTCTACAATAGGACCTGGATGACTATCCTGGCTTGGCTGAGGAGTTGCAGATAGTCCTTATTTTGCTTTACATACACAAGTGCCAAACAATGACTATCACCAAGAATGAAGGACTGATCAAGCTCTCTGGACCTCCAAATGTATGGCCATCAATCACAGTGAATGCCATGAGGATCACTGAGAAACTTAAATGGAGCAGCCATATCAGCATTGAGACAGTCAAGGGCTGGAAGCTCTGAATTGAGTAGCTACCCCCCTAATCCCTTAAAGCTTCCATCGTCTGCAAACATACTGCCTTTGAAAATGTTGGAAAGGCTGGGATTTGTTGCCAATCCCCAAGTGGTCTTGGAAGGGGGATTCAGGGCAGAGCACCTCTAAAGAGGCAACCCGTTCAGCAGCTGCATACTGTAGCTGTAGAGCAAGTTAATGTACTGGATGTACTGTAGCGTCTGTCCATGGAAGCAAAAGTGAGGACTGCAGATGCTGGAAATCAGAGTCTAGATTAGAGTGGTGCTGGAAAAGCACAGCGACATTTTGGGCAAAAGCCCTTCATCAGAAGTGAAGGCCACCTTCAGTCCTGATGAAGGGCTTTTGCCCGAAATGTCGATTTTCCTGCCCCTCGGATGCTGCCTGAACTGCTGTGCTTTTCAAGCACCACTCTAATCTAGACCAAGCTACCACAGCTGCCAGCCTCTCAATGCCCACCACAGAGAAGAACAAGAGAATTAATATTTTAGGGTGTTATAGAGTCATATAGCCCTGTAACAGGCCCTTCAGCTGACCCAGATTTCCTGAACTGAACTAGTCCCATTTTCCTGTGTTTGGCTCATATCCCTCTAAACCCTCCCTATCCATGTACCTGTCCAAATGTGTTTTAAATGTTGTGATTGTATCCACCTCTACCACTGGCAGCTCCCTTGTCGGAAGCCTTGCTAAAATCCATGGAGGCAGCCTCTCCCACTCTGCCTTCATCAATCATCTTTGTCATCTCTTCAAAAAACTCAATCAAATTTAAGAGACAATCATGTTGACTGTCCCTAAACAGTCCTTCCCTTTCCAAATACCTGTAAATCCTGTCCCTCAGAAACCCTTCCAAACACTTGCCCACCACTGATGTAAGGATCAGTGGTCTATAGTTCCCTGGCCTTTCCTTACTGTCTTTCTTAAATAATGGCAACACGTTAGCCACCCTCCGGTCTTCCGGCACCTCACCTGTGGCAGTCGATGATGTAAATATCTAAGCAAAGGGCCCCACAATCTCTTCCCTAGCTTCCTGGGACACAACTGATCAATTCCTGGGGACTTATCTACGTTATACATTTTAAGACCTCCAGCACTTCCTCTTCTGTAAATGTGAACCCTTTTCAAGATGTTACTTTATTTTCCTAAGTTCCTTAGTTTCTATGTCTTTCTGCACTGTAAATACTGATACAAACTAATCGTTTCGGGTCTCACCAACCTTCTGTGGTTCCACACATAGACGTTGTTCTTTAAGGGGTCCTATTCTGTCCTTATTTACTCTTTTACTCTCAATATACTGATAGAATCTCTTTGGATTCTCCTTTACCCTATCACACGTCTCCTTTTTGCCCTCCTGATTTCCCTCTTAAGTGTACTCCTAAACTTCCTGTACCCTTTATTACTCCCAAAATAATAACCTGACTTGGTCATATAGCATAATCCTTTTATCATCATTGGATCACACTCCAGAAATATCCAGACTAGTACCATCTTGAGTTGAGCGCACGCAATTGAAAAGAATAATGACCACAACCATCTCAGAGCATCTAGCTATGAGTACACATGGCCTTGGCATTGATGACGACATTATACAGATAAATAAAACTGACCCTGGTTTCTGCCTGCCTCTTCTTTCCTTTAGAGATAAACTTCTCAGGCTGTTACCCATGATATCTTCATTCATTTACAATTTTGTGCATGTTATATTCAGTACGTTTCTTGGCCCCTTATTCTTTCTGAATTACAGCAGCCACCGTGATCTCTATAAAGTGTACACATAGGCATATGGCAATGTTACCCTTTGTGGGGGATGGGTGGGGTGTAGGGGGGAATGGGTGGGGGTGGGATTCTGGGGGACTAACTGTTTAGTACTTTCCAGTGTGAATAAAATAATTGTGGTTATCTTTGGCGATGGCCAAAAGATCAAGTTTGTTCCCCGTTTTCATTTCTCAGGCTGTAATATTAGGAACTGTCATGAGAGGGAGACAGACACCATTTGGTGTTTTGCTAAAGGTTCAAATATGACTTCGGTTCCATTTCTGATACCCAGGTAAGGAGAAATATTCAAACTTATCCCAGCTTAATTCTGAAGCGTTAGGAATGATGAAATTATTGATAGTCTCAGTAGCAACTTTCATTTATAGTGTTCCCCAGATGACACTCAAGAGCATTTTACAAAGAGGAGCAAAAACATGAGGAAAGCGTAAAGAACAGAGGTCTAGTCATAAGGTATAGTTGAATGCTTCCTAAATCAGGGGTTGATAGTAACGTAAAGGGATCTGGGCAGAACATTTCAGAAGGGAAGCAGCATAGTAACTGAATGGCTGTCAGTGGTACAGTGAAAGGATCAGTAAGGATGGCACGTTGGCTCAGTGGTTAGCACTGCTGCCTCACAGCACCAGGGTCTCTGGTTCAATTCCAGCCTCGGGTGACTGTCTGTGTGGAATTTGCATGTTTTCCCCATGTCTCCTCCCACAGTCCAAAGATGTGCGGGTCAGGTGAATTGGCCGTGCTAAATTGCCCATAGTGTTAGATGCATCAGTTGGAGGGAAATGGGTCTGGATGGGTTACTGTTTGGAGGGTCATGTGGACTGGCTGGGCCGAAGGGCCTGTTTCCACACTGGAGGGAATCTAATCAAAAAGGCAATAAGGATTCCAGTCATCACAGAGTGGACTGTGCATGTGAGTTCTTAAGATAGAAGGGTGTCACAGGGTAGGTGAGAGAAGGGTTTCTCAAGCAGTTTAATCATTGTGTCCGTTTGGATATTCCTATTGGAGGAGCGAGCTGAAGCAAATGTATGTGACGTTGTAATCACCAATGATAGCTTTTATTTATATATCACCTTTAATGTGTTGAAATGTCCCAAGGAACTGAGTCACACAAAGAGATACTGAATCAAAAGATCAAAAGGGTAGTCAGAAAGGTAGATTTTTCAGGCTTTAACGAACAAGAGAGGCAGAGGTGTGTGTGTGTGTGTGTGTGTTTGTGTGTGTGTGTGTGTTTGGGAGGCAGGCGGTTCCTGAGCTTGGGTCAAGGAAACTTGTGGCACAGCGTCTTAGAGTCAGTGTCTCAGAAACAGACCCTTCGGTCCAACCAGATATCCCAAATTAATTTAGTGCCACCTGCCAGCACCCAGCCCATATCCCTCCAAACCCTTCCTATTCATATACCCATCCAGATTCCTTTTAAATGTTGTAATTCTACCAACCCCCACTACTTCCTCTGGCAACTTGTTCCATAGACACATCATCCTGTGCGTGAAAATGTTGCCCCATATGTCCCTTTTAAATTGTACCCCTCTCAGCTTAAATCTATGCCCTCTAGTTTTGGACTCCCCCACCCAGAGAAAAGACATTGGCTATTCATCATATCCATGCCCCTCATGATTTTATAAATTATTAGTCACTCCTCAGCCTCTGACACTCCAAAGGAAAACAGCCCCAACCTATTCAGCCTCTCCCTGTAGCACAAACCCTCCAATGCTGGCAACATCCTTGTAAATCTTTTCTCAACCCTTTCAAGTTTCACAAGATCATTCAGATAGGAGATGGACCAGAATTGCATGCAGTATTCCAGAAATTGCCTCACCAATGTCCTGTACAGCCACAACATGTCCTCCCAACTCCTGTACTCAATACTCTGACCAATAAAGGAAAGCATACCAAACACATTCTTCACTATCCTATCGACCTGTGACTCTACTTTCAAGGCACTATGAACCTGCACTCCAGGGTCCCTTTGTTCAGCAACACTCCCCAGGACCTTACCATTAGCTGTATACGTCCTGTCCTGATTTGTTTTTCCAAAATGTAACATTTGTCTAAATTAAACTCCATTTGCCACTCCTCAGCGCATTGGCCCATTTGATCTGGATCCTGTTGTACTCTGAGGTAACCTTCTTGGCTGTCCACTGTACCTCCAAATTTGGTGTCATCTGCAAACTTACTATCCATACCTCCTACGTTCACATTCAAGTCACTTATATAAATGTCAAAAAACAGTGGACCCAGCATCAATCCTCGTGGCACATCATTGATCACACTCTTATCCGGTTTCTCATCAGGTCATATAAATCTTCCACCTTTTAGTAAAGCTTTCTGAAGGTGGAGTGATTAAGATCATGGATGGATAAGAGATCAAAATTGGAGGAGCAGAGATATCTGCAAGGATCTTGTGCCTCGAGGCAATTATAGAAATAACCAAGCAAAGGAAGCTATGAAGGGAGCAAACCGAAACAGAAATTGCTGAAAAGACTCAGCAGCGGTGAGAGAGAAACAGAGTCAATGTTTCAGTGACCCTCCTTCAGCATGGGTCAAGGCGTTCTGAAGAAGGGTCACTGGACTCGAAGCATTAACTCGACTTTCTCTCCTCAGCTGCTGCCAGAACTGCTAAGCTTCTCCAGCAAATTCTGATTGAGTTTGTTTCAGATCTCCAGGATCTGCAGTTCTTTGATTACTTTTAGGCTGTTGAGGGATTTGCACACAAGGTGGAGAGCTTTAAAATCAAGACATTGCTTGACTGGGAGCCAAGGTGGGCCAGCAGTAATAGGGTGATAGTGGAAAGAACCTTGGTGCGAATTAAGACACAACGTTCACAAGAAGAAATTAGCTTAAGACAAATGGTCTGTTTTGTATCTTCTACCACTTAATGATTTGCTGTTTTAATTCAACTTTTCCACCCGATCCCCACATCCCTTGATTCCCTTTAGTGTCCAGTTACCAACGTGTTAACTCATGCTAATATGGCAATGGTCTATTTGGGATAGAATTAAAACCTGGAGTGCCTAAATGTTGCCAGGGTTCAAAGGTCAGTTTAACTCAACTGACATCTGGTTAGAGGAAGACTCAGCTCTTTCAGCTTTTCAAATCATATTGGAAAGGACCAGTTAGTTCAGAGCACAGCAGTGACCTCTGGGCCAATGAAGGAAACCATGAGCTAGATGCTGACTCCATACTCCTGAGTAATGTTACCATGGAATAGCTGATCAATGTAGCAATGAAGTGAGACAGGAAACAAAGTGGAAGTTAACCAGGGGTGAGAATTTGAACAGAGATAATGCTGATTCTGCATTGAGGCAGATAGAGGAAAATAACATTTCCCCAGATGTTGGATGCAAAATACTAATATGGGTGAAGATGGAAGGGTCAACAGGGTTGAAGGTGATCAAGAAGTCAAGAAAGATCAGGAAAGACTGGAAACCACAGTTGGTCAAACAGGATGTCATTATATTTGATAATGGAAGCACATTTCAGAAGTTTGCGTTTTATTTACAAATGAATTCATTTCAAATATTATTTCAATAAAAATGAAGAATTAAACATATGAGGTTGTTGACTCACGGTAATCTTTCACCACACTTTAGCTGTCCAAGAAAAGTAGAGCTGGTGTGGATTGGGAATGTCTCTAGTTTTGGGAGGTTGCGTTAAGCTGTGTGCGGACCCTTGGTACACACGAGTGTTTCCAGATGCTGAGGTTCTATCTGTGCTCAGCATTGAGTTGGCACAAGGAGCCGAATTCTAATTAGTGTATGAAGACAGAGGGTGGGGAGGTGGTGTCATCAACCGCTCACCTTTGAATTTTAATAAGACAATCATCAGCTTGTGTGAGGACATCACAAAATGGTCAAAACATGCTTGCTAAAACAAGGGTAGCATAAATCATTGGGAAGCTAGGATTGGTGGGTGGGTGGTTCATTGCTGTCAACTTAATCCCTGTCCACTCACCTTTTGGCACAACCCAGTTAAAATGGGTACATTTACAATGTAATCGTAGAGGGAGTGGTCATCCAATGCATACAGTTCAAAAGCAAACCTCAGAGGTCCAGATACACTGGAATAGAAAGCACTCCATCCTCTGCTGGGATCTTCACATATCCATCTAATCGATTCTATGATTCCATACTAAGCAATCTTGAGCATTCGCTTTTGTGAATAGCATTTAATTCTCAGAAAGATAGGATAATGTACTGTGATGAATTCTTTTCTAATCTGAAATAGGGAAAATACACCACAGAAATTGTCATCTTACTGTACAATTAAATTACCAGCTTAGCTTAGCTAAAAGGCGCTATATTGCAGAGGGAAATGCTACAGAAAAGTCAGTACTACTTGTAGATAAGTATACAGGCCATACTTTGAAGTGTCTGAGCAGTGTCATTCACAGGTTTGACTGGATCTTTCTTCTGGGTTGATCCTCACTTGATTAAGTTCCATGAATGGAGTGGTTGAGATCTTCCAAAGAAGTTGCCTAGAAATAACGGGCAGTTTTTGGCTCTTCGTCCTGTCCTCCTATGTGTATATTCCTGTCATCATTTGTCCTGAAGATCAGCAGAGGATAAGGTGAGGACTGTCATGAACCTAAAATAAGCTCAGGACAGTCCAGTGCCAGGGGCTGATGGCCTCCTTCTTTGTAGTCAAGTACTTTATGAATCATTAACCCAGCTTCCCTTACAAACATCTTGGCAGTATCACAAGAAAGCTTTCCCTTGCCTTCCCCCCCCCTCACACACCTTCCCCCAAACAATACAGAAAAGGAGAACAGCATAACCTCCTTCAGCTCAGGTCCCCATGTAGCTGATAAAATCAGTATCTGCCATTTAGATTAGAGCTCTATTTCTAAGTATTAGCATATGTAAAGGCTTCTTTTGAAGTTTTTCACGTTTATGAGAATACAGAGAATGTATAACATTTAAATGACCCTTATTCCGTGATATTTCACAAGCCTGTTCTCAATTTCAGATATCAGAAAATGTCCTTTTTTTTCACTTTACTCAGATTGCTTTAGTCACTGGACTACAGTAGTGAACTCTAAGTGGTCACAATTACAGTACACAGTTACTGTGCAGACCTGATAACTGTATCATAGGTATCAAAGAAGTAATATCGAATGAGACTGATTATCTGTCAATCATATCAGGAGGACAGTGGAGCTCTCTGAACATTACAGCTGTGACTAGCTGGTCTATATAGTAACTATCTACAGTGCTTTTCATAGTATTCTGATCAGAAAACAGGTCAGAATGATGAGAAGCAATTTGGGCTGTGCCCTCACTCAAACTGTAGAGAGCAACCTGAAAGGGTAAGTCACCTGACATGAAGGTGAGAGATCAACAACAAGTTTCCAGATCAATCATTTCCTCATTAACATAAACATTTAACCAGGTATCTGAGGCTTGTGGTAACTAACACAAATATATAAGCATACACTCTTTCCCTCTGTCCTCGCTACAGGATCGAGAACTGATGGTATAACTCAGCTCTTGCCAGCTGCAGACCTGCCTCAGCAAATTTTGACCTCAAACCATTGTAGCAACATTCTCAATTACCACATTATGTTTTACAAGATAATCTGGCATGGGATTAACATGTCATATATCACTGTTCTATTGATATGTGGCTTCTGTTACTGAATGAACTCTGTGCTATTCACAATCGAGCAGTGGGGATATAAACATTATCAAAAAGCTACCATGGGTGATGTTTTCTAAATCCATGTCTTGGGTTAGCCTGACCCTACAGACAAACAAATATCCCAAACACACTTTATTCTCTACTTTCAACCAATTCTTATTTATAGACATCAGAATCCAGCAATTTGATTGGATTGTAGGGCAGCTTAAATTTGTGAAACCTCAGCTGCCATATTCTCTGAGGAAACAAACCTTTACCTGCCCAAAAAATAATACCTAATTCATGAACGAAACAGATGAAATTCATGTGTAAGATTGACACCGCGAAAAATGGTTAAAGGAAAGGAATCAAAACGTTTAACACAAGGTAATTGATAATGAAATTATTTTCCATGAATGGTATTATAGTCAGTTCTTCTATAACGTGAAGGTTGTGTTCTTGTGCAACCCTGTGATATAGAAAAATCGCGCTTTAGAATCAGTGCTTAAAGTGTTCATGATGAAATTGTGTTACAGCCAACATGTTTTAAAAGTTCGCGCTTTAGAAATAGTGTCCCCAATTCGTCAATCGTGTTACAACAAATTTGCATTAATGAAATACTTGTTCTAGCAGAATGACCTATAATGATACTTTGATATGTATTATTGTTTTCTGTATGAATCATGTGCAGGATACCAGTCACGATAATTTGCATTGTTCAACATTAATTACATATGGAGACAGAGCTGCTTTAAGAAAGGCCATCCTATGAGCACATGACCAGATGTTGTTAAATAGGTCTGATTGCAGTAGGTATTGCTCCTACTTGCTTCTCATCAACTGAGATTGAAAAGATTCACAAACCAGAAATGTCTTGGATAAAACCTTTGTAAACCAAAGATGGCTTAATCCTAGGAATGTAATTGAACACAATTGCTGGGTATTGTGCTCAGAATATTCAATGAGATTTCTAAATCTGTTCTTATGGGAAGTTTTAATTTAGTACATCTGAACACCTCCATCTGATATTAGCAGGTTTCAGATCTGGATTTACTCTTCATGGTCAAAGGACTAGAACAATGGTTATGACAAAATAAGCTATATCAAAGTTGCTGATTTAAGTGTTGCTTTCTAGTAGAAGTTGCCAATTTGGTTTATAAAGTTATATTTATTTGCAGCACACCCTGAGATCATCCTGTGAGCAAACTGCTACCTACTGAATAGCATTTGAGGTTTTTTCAAGCATTGCTACATTTAGATTAGAGTTGTTCAATGGCCATTTGCTTCAGTTGTTTTCGAGGTGAGGGTGACAATATTGCCAGCATATACTTATTGTAGGGGTGGTAAGGTCAAGTGACCCCTGATGTATTTTGATGGATTTTGGGAAGTTCTACACTATGAATATGATAATCAGTGTAAACTGAGGTTGCAGTGTTCTGATAGCAAAGAGTCAATAACCGCTTTGACAACCATGAAACTGTCCACATGCACAGTACTTCCAATGAGAAGATATGTTTCATCAGTCTGTTCATGGATGTCATTACACACCTCTTGAGCAGGTGGGGCTTGAACCCAGGCCTCCTGGCCCAGAAGTAGGGACACTACCACTGTGCCGCAAGAGATTTCACTTACGATGAGAACCATATCTACTGACCATGCCACTAGTAGTGCAATTACTTCAGAGTCGTAACACTTTAATTGTTAGACTTCTGATATCTTCCAATAAGTTGCTCAGTATTTCACTGCAAGGATTCAAGGTCTCTGACAATTTGACCCACTTGCATGATTAGTCATTTGCATCAATAAGCACAGGTTTCTGCTATTTGACTTGGAGCCACTGCTAGGGGGCTTAATGCAGATTGACAGGTTTCTGCTGTGGTACAAGCAGTTAATAGTTGTAGTTCTAATTGTTCAAATGCATCATCAGTAAGGTCAGATCATACGTAGCTCGAACCTTAGCGAGTGTTCGGATGAAGATCTGCAAGAATCCATCTTGTAAATGGTGAAGAAAAGTTCGCTAGTTTGCACTAACATTCATTCCAGCTCTTTTCTTTCAAAGGCATTACTTGTGATTTATAAAATGAAGTGAAAAGGAGGGAAAGTATAGACAGTGAAAATAAATTAATGGAGTAATGTAGCCAGCTGTTCTACTTTACAGAGTTGCAAATACAACTGCAGTATTGAACTGATAAGAAAAAAAACAATGGTTATATTTGTGCAAAATGAGATAGAGGTTTACCGTACATCTGCAAACCATGAATTACCATTAGAAACATGGATGATCATTTTTCACACTCGCAATTCCTGTTTAAATTATTTCGATTGGTGACCAAGCAGACCTCCATAATTGTCATTTTCTCCATCTATAAATGGAGAGTCACTGGAGCAGATCACATACACTGTGCCACTATTCAACTGGATTCATAACTGATCACTTGCTCAACCACAATTCTTGCAAAATGACTGAATACCGCTGCCTAGCAATCTCTACATCTCAACCCTGATTTATTTGATTGCCTCAGAATCCATGACTTCTGGATTTTTGTTGCCATTTGAATGGAAGCATGCTTCCTCTTTTTCCCTCCTACATGGTGGAGTTTAAATTTTATTTCCCCTCATTTTTGGTTCTCCCAACCAAAGGGAATAGTTTCTCTGTATTCACCCTTTTGGGTCTGTTTTCAATTTTAAACACAATTCAGTGATTCTGACATCACGCGTACCCTAGACTTTGCTTAATGGAGAAAGTGAGGTCTGCAGATGCTGGAGATCAGAGCTGGAAATGTGTTGCTGGAAAAGTGCAGCAGGTCAGGCAGCATCCAGGGAACAGGAGAATCGACGTTTCGGGCATAAGCCCTTCTGCAGGATTCCTGAAGAAGGGCTTATGCCCGAAACGTCGATTGTCCTGTTCCCTGGATGCTGCCTGACCTGCTGCGCTTTTCCAGCAACACATTTCCAGCTTTGCTTAATGGAACCAAGCAATGAAGGAACAGCAACATTTCAAATCCCAAGTGGCTGAAAAGGCCAAGCAAGTCCAGAAGTGTTCGTCTAGAATATGGAGAGGTCATGTCTCATGCATGAATTGGGCTCCTGATAGGTAAAGCAACGTCGAAAACCAGTTAATGTGCAAATGAAGAATGGTAACAGTTTGGGAAACTATATTCCAAAATACCTATCAATTCAGTAGAATGTTAACAAGTCAAATTTTAATCCTGCCAATTTTATGTAATTTCTAAAGGGATGGAATATGTCATATATGAATGATTTTACATAGGCCAAGTAACCATTTTCTGTCAACTCTCATTTATAAAGGTAATATGATAAGTGGCAGCAATCCCTAAATCATAGAATCTCTACAATGAGGTCACTCAGCCCATCAAGTTTGCACTCATTCTCTGAAAATCATCCTACCCAGACCAGCCCCAAACCCACATTTCCCATGGCTAACCCACCTAGTCTGCACATCATGGGCTATTTATCACATCCAATCCACCTAACCTGTACTTCTTTGGTCTTTGGGAGGAAACCAGAGAACCCAGCAGAAATGGGGCAAAAATGCCAACTCTACAACAGACCAAAGGATTGGGTCCTGGGTCCCTAGCACTGTGAAATGGCGGTGCTAACCACTGAGCCACCATGCCATTCAATGAAAATAGCAACAATCTTTGAGGGAGTTCTTTACTCAGGAAACAATTTAGAAGATATGAAGTTTTCAGAGGTTGGATGAAAGAGCATATGTCATATACTATATCAGATGTTCATGGGATGTGCAAAGTTACTTTGACTGTATTTTTGAATCTGTAAACATGTCTACGTCCAATAGATATTCAAATATTGTAATAAAACATGAAATTCTTTAGAAGTAACCTCAAATGAACCACACTTAAAGGGATGTTAGATTATAAAACTTGGGTAAAACAGAAAAGCAATTTCTGAAAGAAAAATGTTGTTTGCCTTATCAAATTTGGTTCTATAATTGTGTTCTTCAGGATGTGGGTGGACAATCTATATGGAACCTAGGATTAGAGATGAAGATGGAAAATTATGGATACCGGACCTTATTGCAACAAGAGACCAACAGATCGTCATTATCGACGTGACAGTAAGATCCGACTTCCAAATAAACTCCCTCGAAGAGGCATGGGAAGAAAAGACCAATAAATATAAACACCTCGAGAAGGAAATAGTGGACCTTACGGGTAAGGGAAAATTATCCTTCTACGGTTTCCAAAGCTGCCATTTACTGGCTATCCCTTACTGCCCTTGTGCAAGTGGACTCTCTCCTCTTTAGAAAATCTCTTCAACAAATCTTCAATGTTTAAACTACAAAATCACAAAGGAATGATTAGTAGCCATCTATTTTCCAAAAGGAAAGGAGTTCAAACGAATGACGATCGTGTATCTTAGTGCTTTCAACTTTATAGCTGCACATTTATCAAGAATCCTGCAAACAACTTGTGGTCCCTGGATTAAAGGTCAAACATCACATTCAGAGTTTGAGAGTAGGCCTTTCTATGAACTTCTCCCATCCACAGTCAAATTGGTTGTGCTCATGTTTAATATAATGATACCTAATTTTCAGCCTTGAATATTTACATAGAATAGAATCATAGACTTTTTACAGCACAGAAGAAGGCCATTTATCCAAACATATCAGTGCTAGACCCTCCTAAGGAACAATTCACACACTGCCCCTTGCCAATCCTTTCCCACAAGCCTGTTCATCCACCTCTTCAGATACTTAGAATATTTGAAAATGTAGAAAAGATTACTGTCCAGAAAGAAGCCACTCTGTCTATTGGGTCTTCTTCTGCTGAAAAATAAACCCAGGCTAATCCCATTTCCCAGGTATATTCTAGAAATATGATGTATGCAAACTAGATTCTTTCACTCTTTTTAAGAATCATTATATTTTGTGTTCAGGTTTAGAGGATCATGTTCTCACAGTTTCAGATAACGAAGTTATGTTACTGGCCTATTATTCCTTGTTTTGTCATGACCTTTAAGTTTCACATTTCAAATTCTTGTAATCTTTCTTTTGAAAGCTCTATGGTGAATAGTCAAACCTGCTTTGTAAATTTATTCCCATTTGGATGACTCTGAACTTGGATTAAATTTCATGGCTCAAGGATGATGTAGCCCAAGTAAAGACAGTAGCCATAGTGTTAAGAGACTGACCTAAAGCTGATTCAAGTGATTTAGAGTGGGGATTGTACACAATAAGATAAAATCATCATTACACAGCAATATATAGAAAGTACAAATTAAACATGTCTTTCAGCCAAACACAACCATGGTTATCCTCCAAATTAACAGCAGTCCTCATTCCCAATCTTGCACTGTTCGCATCCCTTATTCCCCTTTGACCAGCATTCTAACTTGATCTTTATATCTGACATAAATTCCCCATGGCATCTCCAGGAAATGTGGCAGATTTGCACCCTGTGTTGCTCTGAGGAATTTCTCAGCCTTAGAACAAAGACCAAAGAACAAAGAAAATTTACAGCCCAGGAACAGGCCTTTCAGCCTTTCAAGCCTGAGCCGATCCAAATCCACTGTCTAAACCTACTGCCCAATTCCTAAGTATCCATAACCCTCTGCTCCCCACCTACTCATGCATCTGTCCAGATGTACCTTAAATGAATCTACCGTGCCTGCCTCTACTACCTCTGCTGGAAACGTGGTCCGGACACCCACCACCCTCTGTGTAAAGTACTTGCCACGTATATCCTCTTTAAACTTTTCACCTCTCACCTTGAAAGTGTAACCTCTCGTTAGTGAATCCCTTTCCCTGGGAAAAGCTTATCTCTATCCACCCTGTCTATACCCTTAATGATTTTGTGGACCTCAATCAGGTCCCCCCTCAATCTCCTTTTTTCAAATGAAAACAATCCTAACCTACTTAATCTTTCTTCATAGCTAGCACCTTCTATATCAGGCAACATCCTTGTAAACCTTCTCTGCACCCTCTCCAAAGCATCCACATCCTTTTGGTAATGTAGCAACCAGAACTGTACAAAGTATTCTAAATGCGGCCGAACTAATGTCTTGTACAATTTTAACATGACCTGTCAGCTCGCATACTCAATACCCACTCCGATGAAGTCAAGCATACCATACGCCTTTTGACCACTCTATCCACCTGTGCAGCCACCCTCAGGGTACAATGGACCTGAACTCCCAGATCTCTCTGCTCATCAACTTTTCCCAAGGCCGTTCCATTTACAGTATAGTTTTCTCTAGAATTAGACTTTCCAAGATACATCACCTCACATTTGCCTGGATTTTTGAACTCCATCTGCCACTTGTCCACCCAACTCTCCAGTCTATCTATATTCTCCTGTATTCTTTGACAGTGCCCTATGTTTACTGCTACTCCACCAATCTTCATGTCATCTGCAAACGTACTGATCAGACCACCAATGCCCTCTTCCAGATTATTTATGTATATTACAAACAACAGTGGCCCCAGCACTGATTCCTGTGGAACACCATTTCAAGAAACTCCCTTCAACTACTACTCTCTGTCTCCTGTTGCTCAACCAGTTCTTTATCTACCTAGCTAGAATGCCCTGCACAACATGTGACTTTACTTTCTCCATTAGTTTACCATGGGGCCATTTTGTTCACTAACCCTGGCTGTGCATTCCTTGCAGTTGCGCTATAACACATAAATATTACTGCTGTTGGCTCTGACGCTTTCTTGCTTTGTTGGTCAGTTCTAATCACTAGCCTCATTTTAGTCCAGTTGAATGCAGAAATCCTTAGAGAAGGTGCAGGATGTTGCCAGATTTGGAAGGTTTGGGCTTCAAGGAGAGGTTGAATAGGCTAGGGCTGTTTTCCCTGGAGCATCAGAGGCTGAGGGGTCACCTTATAAACCTTATAGGGGTTTATAAAATAATGAGGGGCATGGATAGAGTAAGGTATTTTCCCTGGGTGGGGCTGTCCAGAAGTAGAGGGCATAGGTTTAGGGTGAGAGAGAAAAGATGTAAAAGGGTCCTAAGGGGCACCTTTTACACGCAGAGGGTGGAATGAGCTGCCAGAGGAAGTGGTGGAGGCTGGTACAATTGCAGCATTTACAAGGCATCTGGATGGGTATATGCGTAAGGGTTTAGAGGGATATGGACCAAGTGCTGGCAAATGGGACTAGATTGGGTTGGGATATCTCGTTGGCATGGATGGGTTGGACCAAAGGGTCTGTTCCATACTGTATATCTCTATGACTCTATGGCTCTAAATGATGAACAACAGTTGATCATTTAGAGGTATTGTAAATAATGGATTAAAACTATTGAACTCTCTTTACTCTGAAAAGAAGATTTCAAGGTTTTGTTCTTTTCTGCAAAAGGAAGGTGTATTGGATCGTCATGGTCACAGCTGGGTATTGAAACAAAACAGATGGTGATGTAAAGTACATTATATCTGAATCAAACCGTATTACCACTGTGGGGAATGAATGCTCATTCACCAATAATAGAAATATCAGCAACTTAAAAAGGTCAAAGATTTGCATATTGCTAAAAATGTGTCCAATTTAAACAAGCTAACAAAACCTAATGGCATAGGTAACAAAAAAGTTTTAAATGAGGACACAAGCTGTTAATCTGAGTTAGAGCGAGCTATATAATGTAAATTGCATTATTGAGATCTTAATGTGCAGCATAATATCAGAATTTGGTTGGATGATTCCTTAGTTAATACTGGCCTGTTAATTACCATGATACTTTTCTTAAGGGTTTTAGCCCCTCTCTCTTCATCAATCCAAAGAGTTCGAGTTCTTTTAGTTGCAGCTGAGTGGAGGCTCTGGAGATAGAAGTGGAAGCTCCTCCAGAATTCATCACCTATCACAGAACGTAACTCCCGAATGTGTTTGAAGAGATTAACCTTTCCAAATCTCCATACCTCTTGTGCTCAGATCCCGGAGGGGGGGTCCTATGGTGCAGTGGGTAATAGCCCAACCTCTGAACCTGAAGCTCCGGCTTCAGGTCCAAGTCCAGAATAGGAGAGCTGAGGTATATGTAACTTGGCCGAATACATCATGCATTACCTTGCAAATCCTTTCAATGTGTTTCGTTGGCAGGCATTAACAGCGGGAGAGATACCTGGTCAGCCATGCTGTGGAAGGAAATTGGACAATCCACCAATATTATAAATATCTCCAGACGACAAAATGCATGTAAAGGTGTTACCATAGAAACTCAGACTCTCAGGTGGGGAGGCTAGTTGGCTGGGTATGGATCCCCATTCTGACTGGGGTGGATTTGGGATTTGCTTCTTGAGCTGCTCATGGTGAAGGCTGTGATGTTGTGGGTCAGACTTGTATTTGGGCAGAGAACCGATAAAGGATGGAAGAGAGCCCCTTTCCTCCAGGGTGGTCAAGAGCAGGTGGAGGAAGCAAGGAAGGAGTCACCTGGCCCTCATAAAAGAGATCCTTTTTTTAAATATTTTTTTTTTCTACCCTTCTCCAGTTTATCATTTCATCACAGGCTTGCCATTGCTTCAGTGACGTTCACACTGAATAACTTCTGCTGCTGCTGCTGCCAGGGGTAACGGGAGCCCTCTGTGAAAGACTCGTTCTGGCAGCATTCTAGTTTCCTCTAATAGGAATCCATTTACAAAGGGCTGGCACACAATGCTCCCTACACCTTGCGGAAATCTCATGCAATAGTTGCCGGCTTTCATCTATATACTGAGGAAAGTTGTTCTGGTACCATGTAGGTATAAATCTTTATTTTTAAACTGACTGGGTTTTGTGGTGCAGAGAATCTAGATTTACTTCTGTCCTCCATAGGAGGCTGCAGGGACAAAGGATGTGAAGTGTTGTTCAGGTCATTTTCTTCAAGAGATTTGTCACTATATAAGAAACCTTATAATTAAATGACAATTACATTGAATATTTATTAACAATTCTTGACAAAATGGAAAACAGCCACAAGTATTCTTTGGAAGGCTCTCATTATTCATGTAAATTGAAGTCTTATTGGGTGAATCCAACCACATGGGCTTCAACTTTGGAATTGCTGCTGCAGCTTTAACAGAAGCTGAACTGCTGCTGGATTTCAAAAAGGTGTTGGGCTGAATATCCCGTGGAATTTGTCCATCTTTTTTGCTTTCATTTTTGAAAAATTCATTCATGAACATTGCTGGCTGGGCCAGCATTTATTACCATCCCAAGTTGCCCTTGAGAAGATGGTGATGAGCTGCCTTCTTGAATCACTGCAGTCTATTTTGCTGTTACAGATTTGTTCCAGCATTTTAACCCAGTGACACTGAGGTGACAGCTATACATTTCCAAGTCAGGATGGTGAGTGGTTTGCAGGAGAACTTGCAGGTAGTAGTGTCCCCATATATCTGCTGAGAGAAAGTGAGGACTGAAGATGCTGGAGATCAAAGTCAAAAAGTGTGGTGCTGGAAAAGCACAGCTGATCAGGCAGCACCTGAGGAGCAGGAGAGTCGATGTTTCAAGCATAAGCTCTTCATCGGGAATGTGGGGGAGGCCCAAGGGGGCCGAGGGATAAATCGGAGGGGATGTGGGGTTGGGGGAAGGTAGCTGGGAATTTGAGAGATAGATGAAAGTGGGGGGGGGGGTGATCGTGATAGGTCAGTGTGCAGGGGCACTGGATAGGTGGGAAGGAAGATGGACAGGTAGGATGGTTCAAGAGCACAATGCTGAGTTGGAGGGTTGGATCTGGGATAAGGTGGGGAGAGGGGAGATGAGGTGAAATCAACTGGTAAAATCAACATTGATATTGTGTGGTTGGAGGGTCCCATGGCGGAAGATGAGGTGTTCTTCCTCAACGTCAGGTGGCTAGAATCTGGCGGATGGAGGAGGCCCAGAACTTGCATGACCTTGACAGAGTAGGAGATGGAATTGAAGTGTTCGGCTACGGGTAGGGGGGGGGGGGAGGTGGGGTTGTTTCCCACCACCCTGCCTCATCTTCCACCTTGGGACCCTCCAACCACACAGGATCAATGTTGATTTCATCAGTTTCCTCATCTCCCTTCCCCCCACTTTATCCCAGATCCAACCCTCCAACTTGGCACTGCCCTCTTGTACTGTCCTACCTGTCCATCTACCTTCCTACCTATCCGGTCCTCCCTCTGCTCCAACCTATTGAGCAGCACAGTGGCTCAGTGGTTAGCACTGCTGCCTCACAGCACCAGGGACCTAGGTTCAATTCCTACTTTGGGCAACTGTCTGTGTGGACTTTGCACATTTTCCCTGCGTCTGTGTGGGGTTCCTCTGGATGCTCCCGTTTCCTCACACAATCAGAAGGTGCAGGTCAGGTGAATTGCCCATAGTGTTAGGTGCATTAGTCAGGGGTAAATGTAGGGGAATGAGTGTAGGTGGGTTGCCCTTTGGAGGGTCAGTGTGGACAACTGGGTTGAAGGGCCTATTTCCATACTGTAGGGAATCTAATCTAATGTATCACCATCAACCCCCACCTTCAACTACCTATCGCATTCCGAGCTACCTTTCCCCCAGGCCAAACGCTCTCCCATTTATCTCGCAGCCCCCTTGGGCCTCCCCCACATTCCTGATGAAGGGCTTATGCTCGGAACGTCGACTCTCCTGCTCCTCGGGTGCTGCATGACTGCTTGTGCCATTTCAGCGCCACACTTTTTGTCCCACATATATCTGCTGCCCTTCTCCTTCTCGATAGAAGTGGTCATGGGTTTGGACATTGCTGTTTAAGGAGCCTTGGTGAATTTCTGCAGTGCCTTTTGTAGACAGTACACACTGTTGTTCCTGAGCAATGATGGTGGAGGGAGCGAATGTTTGTGGTTGTGCTGCCAATCAAAGAGGCTGTCTTGTCCAATATGGTGTTATGCTTCTGTTGTTGGAGCTGCATTCATCCAGATAAGTGGGTAGTATTTTATCACACTCCTGATTTGTGCCTTGTAGATGGTGGACAGACTTTGGGGAGTCAGGGATTTATTCACAATGGTATACCTAACCTCTGACCTGCTTTTGTAGCCACAGTATTTACATGGAGAATCTAGTTCAGTTTCTGGTAACCCCAAAGATTTCTTGAATAATGAAAGAATGAATTTATTAGCTACTAAAATACAACAATAAATAATTCAAAATGATACACTTACACACAGATTTGAAATGGGAGGCAAGTCCAAACAGCAAAAGAGAAAAAAGAATATCGGAATCATACTTTAGCTTGTCTGTGACAAATAGTCCATGTAGAATTTTGTAGCCTTTAAATTGGGTATTTTGTTTGTTCTCATTTTGGCACTTCATTGGTTGTTTGGAGATCTTATGTTGTCCAGTTCGCTGAAAGGAGTTTCTTCAGTTTCATTCATCAATCACCCTGATGATTTGTTTTCAGCAATCAGACAGAGACTTTATTCCTTTTATCTACATGTGCATGAGGAGTTGTCCCCCTTCAGACTTTATTACAATTGAAATTCAAGCAAGCACATTGAAACTGGGACTTGTATTTAGTTTATAAACCCCTTTCTTGTGTATTCCTGGAAGGGTAAAACACAAACATGTCTTTTGCCCACAAATGCCTTTCTTTCAAGTCATATCATGGTCAAAGTACAGGACACAGACCACAGGAGATTACAATCCACCTTTTGAATGGCCTCTCTTCTTTTGAATTGTTGCTATCTGAATTTCCTTTTCCTTTCAGGTGCAACTTTCCATGATTCCTTTCAGGAGTCGGTATAATTCACAAAGGGATTTTAAATGAGCACTGAATTTACATTCTCAGCCATCTTCCCAAATTGTATGTTGCTCTTTTAAAAATACATGTTATACTTAAATGCTCAGTTTATCCATAAATTATTCAGCTTTCTGGTCCATTTTTATGACATCTTTATGAATTGTTTTTGGCAGTGATGAAAATCTTAGGAAGAATACTTCATAGTGCTAGAGAGAAGAGCTGCAGTGTTAGTATCTGTAAGAAGCTGATGGGATGTTGGTTGGTGGGGCTTAGGAACAAGACTGATTGGAGTTGTACACATTGGCTTGTGCTGCCATGCAATCCAATGCAATTGGCTTTTCATAGGCAGTATGTTGAGGCAGTCAATTCAGACTAATGTTTGAATTTAGCTAGAATACAATCTGGGTGAATAAACTGACCCAAGGGAGGGCAGAAGTGCAGAGAAATCTTTGATTTGGAGCATTTTTAATCTCATCACTTAACGCAATCGCAGCACAGAGGGAGAGCAGTCAGTGATATTCACATTTTAAAGTTTACACTTGGTGTAAATCCAGATTGCATCTCTGAACTGATCGGATGAATAATTGTAGCAATTGCAATAAGCCTGAGGGCACAAAGACCACTGTTCACTGAATCAAATTCCCAATCCTGCATTCTCCACACCTAACAATTTTCCACATCAGAACATTGCCATGAAGTCCTGCTGCTGCGTGCTAGCTGTGCTACATTCTGTGTGGTGTTTGCATCCAGTAACTGTAATGTTTTGAGTGAGGGAAACAGTCAGTCCGTCAGTACAGGTGTGTCTATTGCATCGTCTGATTGCTGTTTGTGTTTTCCTTTTGTACTCTGCAATCAGCAGCTGTTTTTCACTGGCCTTAGAAGTTATTAGGTACCACTGAGGCGTTTCGTGCACATAGTACTTTAAATGACTGCCATACACAATCAAAAAAAAGGAAAAAGCTCCTCAGAAATTGTAATTGTTTTGCACTGTGTGACAACATGGTTCCAGCTAATGATTTTCTTTTGAAATATTTTCTTTCAAGTGAAAAGAAAATCGCACCATCAAATTTATTGTCTAAGATCCGTGGGGAAGGCTTTGCTACCTTTTGCTTCACTAATTTCTGGCTAAATGGGTTTGAGGGGATGGAGCCCACCCAATTGCTAAATTGCTCAGTCTTCCTGCACAAGCTTCTGATGTTAGCTCAACACAAGGCTCGTTCCAAAACTTCTCCATTTGCATGGCCTCCCTTGTCAGTTCCAAAGCATTTGAAGATTGGAAGGCGATGGCCTAGTGGTATTATCACTGAGCTGCTAACCCAGAGACCTGCGTAATGTTCTGAAGACCTGCCATGGCAAATGGTGGAATTTGAATTTGTGAAAATCTAGAATTGAGTGTCTAATGAATTGATTGTCAGAAAAGCCCATCTGGTTCATTAACATCCTTTTAAGGGACCTTAAAGTTCTATTCTTACCTAGTCTGGCCTACATGTGACTCCAGAACCACAGCAGTGTGGTTGACTCTTAACTGCCCTCTGGATGGGCAATAAATGCTGGCTTTGCTAGTGATGCCCTCATCCTGTGAATGAATTAAAAGAAGATGTTTAAGCTTTCAAAGAAGGCAGTTAATGCTGTTCTTGTTACAAGTTGGAAAAGGGCGTCCTGGGTGATTTTCTTTGGCTCAGAGTCGACAGAACCGTTTTTGACAAGCTTGCTTTTCATAATCTTTCACCAAATCTGGCCAGTTGCAGTGACATACTGCAAACTCCATCAGGCGAATTCCATGAAATTGTCATTTACCAAAAGCAGCCCTCTGTTTCTCACATAAACAGTGAAAAGAATATTCCCTTCAGCATTTAAAGGATGGTGTAAAACACTGGAGAGGCATTCCTTTGCATTTTTAAGTCTAGCCACTTTCATTTCCAGCAAGCACATTGAGCGACTTGTATACAGCAAGGCCTCCGAGGTAATGAGATGGATTACCAGTTAATCTGTTTTGGGAGGGGTGTATTGAAGGATGTATATGGGCCACAGCCCAGGGAAAACTTACTGGCTCTTCATTGAATAATGTCACGGGATCTTTTACATGGCTGTGAGCAGGTTTAAAATCCCATCTGAAAGATGACACTTTTGACCGAATGCAGCACTCCCTCAGTATTACACAGAAACGTTAATTTAAATGATGTATGAGGGTCCTGGAATGACCTTATAACATGAATAGGTAATACGCTGACATTATATTTCACACTGTGAATTTTGGAAACCTGGTGCTGTGGTGATGATGGTTCTATACTGCTATGCCACCTTTTTAGCTTCACTGTCTGCAACTTGCCAAAACAGGAGTGACAATATTCATTAAAAACTCAATGTTATATTTTATTTAGTTATATGTGGGTATGAACTGGGTCTCTGGACTTATTTATCATCAGATGCACTGCTCCCTCATGTAATGAATGAATTGTCTTGCATCATTTTGCAAACAGCAGCCCTTCTGTCTGACGTGACATGTTGGACATGCAGCAGATCAAATCCAATGGGTTGGAAGAAATTCATTTGGCACACTTAAGCTTGTGCGAAGAGAGGCATCCATGTTAATGTTAATAGACCTTAAGTTTCTCCAGTGTTTCAGTTTGTATCTCCACTTTATTTCAGTCTTCCACCATATTCCTGTTTCAATCCTATAGGTTCCTTTTAACGAGACGAGCCATTTATGCTTTTCCTAACTTCGTACACAGGTTTTATTATTTGGCTGTATGCTGTGGACATGGTCATAATTGGATTGAAACAATCTGTTTGACTGCAGATTTTGGCAGGCCCGAAACTTCTATTCACCACATCTGATACAATATTGAGCCCAAAGAAAGAGATGTACTAGACTTTTTAATTGATCCTCTCATTTTTCAAACGGAAATGGCTTGTGTAATGGTTGTGACAAAATCAAAAATGCTCCTTCAGGAAAGCTGCTGCACAGAATGAAAATGTAGCCAATCCACTTACTCGCTTACATTCTGCAACATCTGACAATGAAACAGTGATTGTTTTGTCTTCCCATATGTCTCCGGCAGTGCACTAGCCTGTGTGACTATGCAGGTTTTCTTTTGTTAATGCTTAGTGAGTAGATGCCGCAGTGAATTTCAACCCTCTGTGGAATTCACCCATTTCTAGCCTCCCTTCCTTCCCACCCTAATTCCTTCCCCTCCCCTGGTCTTCCATTGTCTTTGGAGAGAAGGAAAATCTTTCTTTTAACATCTTCTCCAGCCAGTGCTGCATTGAACGCTATGTGGCATTAGATTCGCACTGACAAACCAAGTACAATTTAGAGGAGGAAGCTGGTTCAGAATACTAGCTAAAGGTTCAACATGATTATTGGGTAGAAATAGATATTTCTCAATTCTTCTTTAATGATTTGAGTTTCTATCCAAGTACATCATTTGATGAAAACTAAGTGGGGAACTATTGAACTGTACAGACACTTTTGCAGGTTTCTGATCATTGATAGATCTTGTGGATTGGTTTGCATTCAATGATTATTGTCTTGCTGAAGTTGCTTTGAATGCAAATAATGTCCCTTTTTCTTGAATTATGTATTTTCAGTTCATCGAATGTGAAAGACAATCAGCTGCACAAAAATAACAGGCTTGCCTACATGTTAGTGTTGTCGTATTAAATCAGCAGAGCCAATTTGTGCTGTTTTACAATTAAGAACACTGATCAATAGCATAGGTAAGTCTTTGCTGAAGTCTGTTTGTCAAGGTGGATTTGGATTGTTGGATTAACACTGTGAGGACTACACATTGCTTCCTTCAATCGTGTTTACCACAGTTTACAGTATTTCTGTTCCAGTAACATTCTTCGGCATTTTGTTAGCTGTTAATGTTGCTTGTTAGAGCAAATTACTGCAGA
The DNA here is from genome assembly GCF_037043375.1 of Chiloscyllium plagiosum. NCBI lineage: Eukaryota > Metazoa > Chordata > Chondrichthyes > Orectolobiformes > Hemiscylliidae > Chiloscyllium > Chiloscyllium plagiosum. Next base: position 29,508,045 of record NW_028270159.1, on the reverse strand, counting down.
TGCTAGAATCTGTACTGAAAACAAAAGATGCTGGAGATCAAAATGGACCAGGCAGCATCCATGGAGAGAGTGTAAGCTAACAATTCGAGTTTAGACACCTCCTCATCAGAGTTTTCTCTCTTCACGTCAGCTCCATGAATACTGCCTGACCCACTGTGATTTCCAGTATTTTGTGTTTTCAGTTTTCTGTGTTCTTTTATTAGCTTTAAGAGTACACAACACATCTCCAGCAATCTTCACTCCAAGCTGTTTATGTCCCTGCACTAAACACAGAATCAGAGAATCACAGACATGTTACAGCGCAGAAGAATGCCAGTCAGTCTCTCATATCTGCACTGGTTCTTCAAATGAGCATCATCACATACTGCCAATTTCCTGTTTTCTCCCCATACCTTTGCACACTATTTCTGTCCAAGTAATCATCCAATACTGTCTTGAAGCCTCAATTGAACCTGCCTCAATCACACATCCAGTGCAATCCATACCCTAAATATGTGTTCCTTTTGCACATCACTTTAAACCAGTACCCTGTCTTTTTTCCTTTTATGAGCATGAACAGTTTCTCCCAATCTGCTCCATGAAGTCCCATCATGATTTTGAAAGCCTCTATCAGATCTTCTGTTTACCTTCTTCTCTCTAAGAAGAACAATCCCAACTTCTTCAATCTAACCTGATTACTGAAGTTTCTTATCCCTGGGAACATTCTGGTAAATGCTGAAAATGTGTTGCTGGAAAAGCGCAGCAGGTCAGGCAGCATCCAAGGAGCAGGAGAATCGACGTTTCGGGCATGAGCCCTTCTTCAGGAATCTTGAAGAAGGGCTCATGCCTGAAACGTCGATTCTCCTGCTCCTTGGATGCTGCCTGACCTGCGCTTTTCCAGCAACACAGTTTCAGCTCTGATCTCCAGCATCTGCAGTCCTCACTTTCTCCTCGAACATTCTGGTAAATCACTTGTGCACTCTCTCCAATGCATTCACATCCTTTAAAGTGGTAGTCAGAACTATACACAATACTCCACCCTCTCCTCATCCGAGAACTACTCATTGTTTCCAAATTCATCACAGACTCAATTTAGTTTTGTTTTCAAGGTAATTTACAGCGAGAGGGAGGCCATTTAGTCTGGAATTTCTATGCAACTTCTTGCTAGAGGAATCCAAAACTAATCCCGGGGTGGGGCTTAAAAATTGTCACGTCCAATTGGTGCAAAAAAGATGTTATCTCCAGCAGATAACTGATCCGGTCTTTGGCTTGTACATATTAAAGTAAAGGCAATCTTTCATAAAAAGTCCCAAGACTTCTTTACATAGAATCTCTGATTATTCAGCCATTTCTTAAATATCCTTTTCTCAATAATGCTACCTTAACACAAATCTTTTTGTAGTTTCTCTAAGAATTACATTTATTTGCCATAGTTCCACATTTAAAAGGTTACTGATAACATGTAGGCTATTAATTTTCTTGCTCCTGTCAAATGATCCAGATAAAATATGATAAGTCAAGGCATGACAATGGTGACCGATAAACACAAACCTCATGACCACAGAACTACAGCATTGCTTAACTTGATCTGATAAGCTATCGCATTTTTCAGCATGTAACAAAATGGCACAAGGGTCGTGAATGTAATTACTCATTTTTGAACAGACTTTCAAAGTGTTTTGTATTTGAATCTGCGAGGAGTATGTGACTTATCACCAAAGTATTTCTGGAAGCCTTTTGACGCCATTTGTATAGCTACTTATTCTCCAGTAGACATAACAAAACAGGCGTCTCTCACTTTGAGCTCAGCAGCCAATGTAAAGCTGGTCTCCCACATCATTTACCAATGCAGGAAAATCACACACACCGGTTAAGTGCACAGTGTGGGTCACCCTACTGGATGCATACAGCAATGCAAAACACGGGGCTATTTGTGATCTGTACCTTACTTAGAGAAATAACTACATCTTCACTGATGTTTATCACATTGTGCGGGCTAGCTGGTTCCACAATGATTCATATTAATCTGCAGAATGTGATCTATTGTCAGACAGGTCACTATATGTTCTAGTTATGCAGCATTCTTTTATTTTTAGTGCAAAGCGAAAACTGTGTTGCATTGATACAAAAGTTGCATTCAAACTAGGCCTGAACCAAGTCAAATGAACAACTGCAGTATTTCAAGATGATGTGCTTGAATCTAGTTGAATCTTGCAAATGTACTGCACTTGAGATTGCATAAGGCAGCTGATAAGATGCCACATCAAAGATTATTGTGGAAAATAAGAGCTTATGGTGTCGGAGGTAGCATATTGACTGCTGAACAAGAAACAGAGTAGGCATAAATGAATCATTTTCTGTTGCAAGGTTGTAATGTGTAGTGTGCCACAGGGATCAGTGGTGAGACCTCAACGTTTTGCAATCTATGTAAAGGACTTTGGATGAAAGGACACTGGTTTGATTGCTAAATTGTGACAAGGGAAGTAAGTTACATAGAAGACATAGGAGGGTATGCAAGAAGAAAGATCAGTTAAATGAGTGTGCAAAGATATGGCAAATGTTGGACACTGTGATACTTTTCACTTTTGCAATAATAATAAAAAAGATCATTACTTAATTGAAAAATATGGAATTCTGAAGTACAGAGGGATCGAGGTTAATATCCAGGTACAAACCCTAATGAAGAAGCCGAATGGGATGTGTTGCTTTATTAAGAAAAGAATGGAAAAGAAGCATAGTTTCTGACATATAGGTGCAAAGCAAGAGAGAATCTAACCACCACCCCTTGACGTTCTTGGCATTGGCATCACTAAATCCCTCACTAGCCACATCCTGAGGGTTACCATTGACCAGAAGCTGAACTGGATGAGCCATATAAACACAGTGGCTACGAGAGCAGGTCAGAGGCTAGGAATTCTGCAGCAAGTAACTCATCCGCTGACTCCTCAGAGCCTGTCCATCATCTACAAGGCACAAACCAGGAGTGTGATGGAACACTTTCCATTTACCTGGATAACTACACCTCTAACAACTCTCAAGAAGCTTGACACCTTCCAGAATAAAGCAGCCCTGCCAACTTCATCGAAACATACGTAGTATCCTGAGGGGTCATCACGGCATGGTGCACGTGGAAAAGATGTTTCCTCTTGTGGAACATTCTAGAACTTGAGGCTTAAAAATAAGGAATTGCCCATTTAAGACAGAAATAAAGAGAAGTTATTTTTCACAGAGAACCCTTTTCCTCAAAAGCTTTGAATCTTTTGCAGACAGCAGTGGATAGATTGTCCATAAGCAAAGGGAGCCAAGGTTCAAGTGAGTAGGCAGGACAATTGAGTAATTGGATCAGCAATGGTCCATTTGAATGGCAGCGTAGGCACGAGGGCAGTGGCGTGAGTAACCTCCTCCTGCTCCAAATCCATATGTCTTATGTATATATTAACAAATAGATATGTTCATGGCTGTGCCAAACAGAGAATCCATAGACATTCCATTAGTTTATTAAGGCAACATATTTAACAGATGTCCAGCAGTTTGCAGATTTCTAGAAACTGTGAGATTTCACTTTGGTATTAAATGTCCATCCACAGAACTATAACCCTCTCTGTCCTCAGAAAGAACTCTTAGTCACTTTTTGAGAATTTAAATAGATTCTGATTATTAGACATACCAAAAGTTAAAAAGCATATTTAACAGTTCCTAGGTTTTAATGAATATTTAAATATTGTGTTGGCCACAAATACAATTTTAAAGTACACTCTTAGAGTCGTACAGCGTGTAAACAGATCGTTCAGCCCAACTCATCCATGCTGACCAGGTTTCTTTAACTGGACTAGTTCCACATGCCAGCATTTGGTCTGTATCCCTTCTAAACCTTTCCTATCCACGTATCTGTCCAAATGCGGTTTCAATGTTGTAATTGTACCCATCTCCACCACTTCCTCCGGCAGTTCGTTCCATGTACACATCACTCTGTCTGAAAAAATTGCCCCTCAGGTCCCTTTTAAGTCCTGCCACTCTCATCTTAAGCCTATGCACTCTAGCCTTGGACTCCCCTAGCCTGGGAAAAGACCTTGGTTATTCACGATTTTATAAACCTGTATAAGGTCACCTCTCAGCCTCCTATGCTCCGGTGGAAAAAATACAACCTCTCCTTCAAACTCAAACCCTCCAGTCTTGTTAACATACTTATAAATTTTTGCACCCTTTTCACTTTAATAGCATCCTTTGTACAGCAGGGCGACCAGAATTGTCTTAATGCCTGTACTCTTTATCACATTGACACAGAGAAACATATACCTTTACAACACAGGTCATATGATCTACTTAAGATAAATACAGTCTACTAGCTCTTTCTCTCTCTCTCATTCTCTTGCTCACCCACTCTTTCTCAATGCAATCTCACTGTAGCAGTCATCTTCTTTATAGCCTTTGGCCCCAGAACTTTGCAGTCAGCAAAATATTTATGAACAGTAATACCTTTTAAAACAAAGTTGCAAAGTTGTTGTAAATTGACACTGTGCAAGCAGCCTATAACTTATTACCTGAAAGCCCAAGTTAAGGGATGGTCTTTTACAATGAAAGGGAGGATGGTCTCATGATCATTTTTGTACTACCGCAGACCAATTGGTCATTGATGAAGAGCAAGTTGCTTGCAAATTCTTCGGTTTGAAAAAGTAGGTAAAGCAAATATTATTTTAATTTGAACTGTTAGAGACTTTCATTCTATTTTAAATGGAAAGAATAGAAGGTAAATTTCAAAATTCCTGGTAAAATATTAAGAGTTTAGTAATAGTTTGCTGATAGCTAACAATCAGAAAAAGGAACTGCAGATATTTAGTCAACTGATACTAAAATAAAAACTTTAAATGATGAAGGGGCTATCAGGGAAATGGGGTAACTTGTTCACAATAGCTACCTGTATGTCAGACCCAAATGTTGTTGTATCACTATAGTCTTACCAGACCATAGTACTGCTCTCTCATTAGAGAGAGAGAGACAACTGATGGTGGTTTAACCTGAGGGTCACCACACATCAGGTGAGGGGAGAGGTTGAGAAGGAGAATCCTTCATGGTAACCTCAGCCTGTGATGAGAATTGAACCCACACTGTTAGCAACTCACGCTGCTTTGCAAGCCAACCACCCAGCTAAACCAACCCCTCAGTCCCTAAATACTGGACCTTCATCTATACCAAAGTTCATGCTATAAGAGCCTGAGATCTCCAGGATAATCAATAAGGAGCAGAGGTAGCTGCCAGTGATTGTTTACCTTTCTTCATTAGATCACAAAATACCAGTATAGATTAGATTAGATTACATTACAGTGTGGAAACAGGCCCTTCGGCCCAACAAGTCCACACCGACCCGCCGAAGCGCAACCCACCGATACCCCTACATTTACCCCTTACCTAACACTACGGGCAATTTAGCATGGCCAATTCACCTGACCCGCACATCCTTGGACTGTGGGAGGAAACCGGAGCACCCGGAGGAAACCCACGCAGACACGGGGAGAACGTGCAAACTCCACACAGTCAGTCGCCTGAGGCGGGAATTGAATCCGGGTCTCTAGCGCTGCGGGGCAGCAGTGCTAACCACTGTGCCATCGTGCCGCCCACCGTGTCGTATAGCGATCCTTATCCCCTGGAAATACAGACATTATAAATGGAGAAGGAATCTTGGCTTCACCTACTTTTTTAAAACAATTGTCATTCAAGGTGTAGCTAAAATATAGCCTATGAAATATTCTCCATATTTTCTCAGGCGATTAATTCCAGCAACAAGAGCAGTTTTGGAAGCACACTTTTTAATGTAGAGTATAGTTAAAATCTTATCATGTAAACAGCCAAGCAAAAGCAATGTAAGAATGGACTCCAAGTTCCTAATGAATTATTTAAGAACTTTAGAGTTACAGTTAATCATTATCTCCAGTGTGAAAAGATACTTCTATGCCAATAAGGGAGAAGGTAGATAACTGCATTCATTCAAAGCCTTACTTTGTCATTGACTAATTGACTTGTCATAACATGAGGATCTTCATTTTATGAAGCTTAAACTAAAGACAAAGTGAGTAATCTTCAGTTGCAAAAGAGATTAGAATTATTGATATGTTGAGTATGTTTTTAGTTCAATAAAGTATATAATAGAAGTCACAGTCAAAATTCTGAATTTCCAGCACTGAGTCCTGCAAACAAAGCCACAACATCTGAATTTAGTTTGTAGAATATAACGTGGTCAATTGGATTAAGGAGAGAAGAAGCCATAAAAGAGTATTACACTCATAACTAATGACGGTGATTTGGGCTGGATCAAATTGAATTGAATTCTTCTATACGCTGTATGATTAAATTGCAAAGTTTGATGATCATTGAGAACATTTACTTATTACTTTTTGACATTAGTAAACATATTGAACCCTGTGGATCCCTCTGTCCTAACATAAGCAACACATTACAGGTTGCTCTGCTATAAACTGTATTTCATTGATGTGAATTCGCTATAACATGATTGACAAATTGGGGACACTGTTTGTAAAGTGCGAACTTTTAAAATGTGTGTTGGCTGTAATGTGATTACAGCGCTAACACTTTAAGCGCTGTTTCTAAAGCGCAATGTTTCTATAAGATGGGGTTGCACAAGAATGTAACCAGTACACTCGTGGCAAATTTCCCTGGATTGAAAGTGTATTCCTATTTGATTTTGCTCTTCCTAAGGTTAAATGTACCACTTATTCACAAATTAATGGGCTGCACAGAGCACAGTGATTAGTTTTTCCTGCTGCAACAGCATCACAACACAAAAAAGGGAGGTCCTCTTTCAAGGTCTATTGAATACAGTTTCATTTTAACTAATAATGTTCCTGAACCGTATGTTTATATTTTCCAATATCCAATAAAATAATATGTTTTCCCAGTAAATCCATGATGAAATGCCAATTTTATTTTCTTTATATTAAGTTAAAGCATAATTTATATTTCATTCCATGCCTCCCACTTACAGAACCCAACATACAGGATTTTTGAACATCATACATATACCAGTACATACATGCTCTTCATTGTATATATCTAGGGGTTGCTCATAGGAGGTTTGGTCTTTCACTCCTCCATGTTATCCTCGTTCCACTTCCTGGATTCGTGACTCCATGCAGGAGGACTACTCTGCTGTCTGCCAGTGGTTCAGCTGTTACTGGTGTGTGACCTTGTGGGTAGTCACTGGGTGGTGATCCTCATCCTGAGAAATGTGTTCATTATATACAGGAAAGCTCCCACAGAGGGCTGCTGGAATCTCAGCACTCTGTGCGGCCTCTAACACTGAGACTATTGAAGCCTAGCTCAACCTTCTCCTTGATCAACGTGCAACACAACTATCGCAGATCATCTAAGAAACTCACAGTTAAGTTTTCCAATGTTTTTGTTCATTTTTATCAGCCATGGGACTTGCTGGTTTCCTTCCCTCTCCCAGGGAATTGCACTGTGACTGTGAGTGTGATTCAAGTTGGAAAGAGAGTCATGATGCTCTGGCCTTTACAATTTCGCAGCAGCACACATATCGTCTTTGTATGTTCATTAAAAAAAGACGGGTTTCTATAAAGCCTTTCACAATCAAAGCACTTTTTTTCTTGTTCATGCATGGGATGTGGGTTTCACAGTTTAGACCAACTTTATTGTCCATCCCTAGTCACGCTGGAGAAGTCGATGATGAACTGCCTTCTTGAACTGCTGTACTCCTTGGGATGTAGGAGCACCCACATTGCTGGGGGAGGAACTTTGACCCAGCAACACTGAAGGATCAATCAAATAGTTCCAAGACAAGATGGTGTTCCCATGTAGATGTTGCCCTTGTCCTTCCAGATGGTAGTGATTGTGGATTTAGAAGTACTGTCTAAGGGGCCTTAGAGCAGCTCTGGAGTGCATCTTGTAAACAGTACATAGTACTGCTACTGAGCATCAGTGGTGTTCAAAAATATATATGTCCAATGATGTAGTTTTGAAATATAGTAGCTAATGTATTGCAAGGTATACTGCAGATTGAGTAGTTTTGAATGGCATCATGGTCAACACAGACATAAAACCATAAGACATAGGAGCAAAAATTAGGCCATTCAGCCCATCGATCCTGATCTGTAATTCAATCATGGTTGATCAGTTTCTTAACCCTATTCTCCCGCTTTTTCCCCGTAACCTTGATCCCCTTGAAACTCAAGAACATATCTATCTCCGTCTTAAATATACTCAATGACCTGGCCTCCACAGCCTTTTGTGGCAATTAATTCCATAGATTTACCACCCTGTGACTGAAGAAGTTTCTCCTTATCTCCATTCTAAAAGATCATCCTTTTAAGGCTATGCCCTTGGGTCCTAGTCTCTCTTACCAATGGAAACATCTTCCCAACATCTACTCTGTCTAGGCCATTCAATATTCTTTATGTTTCAATTAGATCCCTCATCATCCTTCTAAACTCCAATGAGTATAAACTCTGAGTTTTTAAAGTTTCCTCATACGTTAAGCTGGGGCAAAAGGGCCTGTTCCTGTGTTGTACTGTTCTATATTCTATATTCTAACCCAAAATTAAGATTTTCAAAATTGGTCAATTAGTAACTGATCAAGGGAGTTGTCTAGGCTCCTGAAGGGATCAATAAGAGGGCCTTCAACAATGACACATTGGCAATCCTACTGGGTGAGCTGGTAACCATTGATGACAAAGAGAGGCCTCAAAATGGAGGTGTACAATGACTATGGTCACTTCATATGCTCATAAAGCTAATTGCAATATGGACACTGACTTTTAAAAACCAAATGAAATATGGACAATATATCTTCACAACTGGACATGGAAGAGTCAAGGGAATTCTTTTGTGATTTCTGCACAGACACAGTGATACCTCATTATATTTAAAATGTAAATGGCCTTCACAGATGCTGATCATTACCCTTCTCCATGTCTATGGAGATAAAGGCAGGATGTGTTCCTGGTCCATTTCATAACCCAACTAGAGAATGACAACACATCAGCTTCTGCTTTACAGCTGGCAGTTCAGTGCCCAAGGTCAGCGTTCTGTCCTAGGAGCATGTTAGCACAGAAGGCAAGGCAATAACAGGAAATAATGTGGGGTGAGGTTAATGCAGTTAAAGCGTATTGTGTTGCAAGAACCTGAGTTCTGAAGACAAGTCTTTGGATTTGAGACATTAACTTTGCATCTTTTTCCCTAGGTGCTGTCAGACCTGCTGAATTTCACCAGCATTTTCTGTTAGTCCATGGTAGTGGAAGTACTGTCAGAGAGGATGTTCAGGCATTACGAAAGTGCAGTGAAGTTTCATTGCATTCTGCAGCACTACAGGGATAGTCAGGATGAAAGGCACACTGTGAGCATTTCTAAGAAGAACAATTTGGTAGTATTCATGATTCCACAATGTGAAATGTTGTAATGTGGCTTTGAGAAACTAAATGTGTCACAAACCTTCCCTTCCCAGAAGATGTAGAGTCATGACAGTTCCCACCAGTGCTTCCATAAGTTGTTGGGGAATGTGTTGGGGCATGTGTTGGGGGATCAACCAAATGAAGCTCTATGCTCTGGTTCTTCCCTTTGACCTTATTGTTACTCTCAGTCCTTCTGAGAGTAATCTGGAGAGCCGTGATTACATTGCACGGTGGCACAGTGGTTAGCACTGCTGCCTCACAGCGCCAGAGACCCGGGTTCAATTCCCGCCTCAGGTAACTGTCTGTGTGGAGTTTGCATGTTCTCCCCGTGTCTGTGTGGGTTTCCTCCGGCTGCTCCAGTTTCCTCCCACAGTCCAAAAATGTGCAGGTCAGGTGTTAGGTGAAGGGGTGAAATGTAGAGGGGTGGGTTGCGCTTCTGCGGGTCGGTGTGGACTTGTTGGGCCGAAGGGCCTGTTTCCACACTGTAATGAAATCTAATGTAATCTAATGTAATCTAATCTACATTCCACAATTTATAGGTTTGTGGGCCTATGGGAGAGGAGGCCATTTCAAATCACCCACTTTGTGATTGGGTGAGAGGTGCCAAGGTGTGGTGGCTAAAACATAGCCCATCCTTTAATAGGCAGAAGATATTCCAAATCTTTCACTTCAAAGAACATCCTTGTCTCCTATAGATAGAATAGGACTAAAGCAGATGTTAAATCAATGCAAGTAAAGATATATTTACAATACTGCAGTTTAAATGTAAAGTTGAACACCATGCCATCCTTATTTCCTCTCCCTCCCTATATGCCTAGGTGCAGGCCTGACTGCCACGCTATGGGACTTTGAAGATTTTGGCTCACTGAGGTGACAGTCCCTGTGTTGTAGGAAAGGGCAAGTGCACCACCTGTCAGTGGGTTCCTGCTCAGAAGTGGTGGTGGTCCAGATAAGCTCAGGCTGCAGCCTCTTGCACTGGCCCTGGAGCTGGCTTATACTAATGACTGCAAAAGAGAAAGAATTAATTGGTGAAGATGCACAGCAGCTTAAGCACAGCAAGATGAGGAGAGTGCAATATTTCTTTTTGGGTTGCTCGTTCATTGGTGTCTCCCTGTCACCACAAGAGCATTTCTTGTCTTTCTCGGTCAAGTATATAGCTCTTTTCTTAAAGTGAGTGAGGATGCTGGTGTTTGGCATCCCAATGCTAATGTTAGCCCTCTCTGTGTGGTTGTAAGTGACTTTGTCCTGCATTGAGACAATGAGAGGATTGCGTTTAATGGTCTTGATCCAGGACCAGTTTATAAGCATACATAGTGGTGCCAGGTAGTGAACAATCCCCAGGAAGTGAATGGGAAGGGCAGAAAAGAGGAAGAGTTAGGGGTTTGAGTGGATGAGGCAGGTGTGAGCCCTCAAATACAGAGTCTGCATGCAATGCTGTGCCTTGCAGATTGTGTCCATTTGTGAGAATGCCAGTGCAGTGGCAGATTTAGACTGAGTGGTGCCTCTGTGGTTGAGGGAGCAGATGGAGCCATTTACTCTTTCAGAGCACAGCAGATCACTCCTTTTCTTCCTGCTCCTCTTGTCATCCCTTTTGCGGGCACTGCCGGCACAGCTTGCACTGTTATTTGGTTCTAGGCCGGTAGGGATGGCCTTTCTCTCAGTAATTCCATCCAGCAGCAGTTGCAAAGCAGCATCACTACATCTGGGTATCAGCTTGTGCTGCTTGCCAGGTTGCTGGGGGTAACCAGCTCAGGCTCCTGGGAAGTTCCTGGCCTCGCTGAGACAAGTTGGCCTTTAAATATGGAACCAGAATCTACGAATTTGGAACTACCTGCTCACTCGTTCTATGTATTTTGCTGAGTCACTCAGGTAACATTTTTGCTTGCTCAGACAATGAGGTGAAAAGCACCTCATTGCGGGAAATCCGCTTATTCCAGGCATTGGAAGATGTGGCTTCATCTAACATTTTTGTGCCCTTACTTTCACCTCAAAATGGAAATCTCGGTCATCTTGTTGTGCTTCAGCCAAGAGGCTAGTAAAGAGGGTGAGGGTATTATTCCACATCTCTCCTGTATGCAACTCTATCGAGTCTGTGACCAATGTGGTATAATTGATGTCCATCTTTGACAATGGAGGCAGCAACTCAGACTTGGTTACCACAGCTGGATGTGGCAATGAGACTTTTGCATTCCTGCTAACATGATCCATACAGTTTCCTGGCTCTGTATTTATCTTGTTGATATGTGGGAATTGTCCCCTCAGCTGGTATGTCAGGCTGATCAGGAGACGAAGAAACCGTTTGATTTTCTCCTCCATGCTTGTAAACTGCCTTTAGCTTCAGTGTTCAGTTTCAAGAAACAAAGTCGAGGGAATGAAACACGGCTTAATGATTCATTCATTGGTGCTGTTCCATAGTCAAGTTCATGAGCCCTCCCAGTCTGAAGGAATACATCACCACAATCATACATTTTAGGTTTCAGATCACTTCCTGTTTGTTACTGTGGTCACTGTGGTAACCAGCCTGAAGCAGCACAGCATCACCCTGATAATTGGCAGCAGATGCTTCCTTGACCCTTGTTCGAAAGAACCTGGAAGCATTTATTCTCTCAAGAAAGATGTTTAGTTGAGTGAAGCAGCGTGCGGCTAGTGAGTTTGGACTGTAAAGTATGATGAATATGACTGGTGAAAGCTTTGAAAGCTTTTTCCTGTGTTCTTCCTTCCTTAGTATTAGATTACTGGTTAACAGACTTCCTGACCGACCTTTATATTTGTTTCTTATTTGAACTTTGAAAATGAAGCACAGCAAATTTGGTGTCAGCATGGGTGGTTCTGGGCCCTTCCAAGTGAAAAAAAAGCCATGCTGTTGGCTGTTGATCAGTGTGGATTACAGTATCACTAACAATCACTTCTTGAGGCCAACAAAATACACTGTAAACAATCATAACTTATGGGAGACTGAATTAAAATGTTAAATGTGAAGTGATTACTAAAAGGGATGCTGGTTTTAAGCAAAAGTTTGAAACTGTGGGTAGCTTTAAACTGAACTGGAATCAGGTCAGAGCTGTCTTTAAATTCTCACTGATCATATGCTAGATTTGATTTCACTTTGGTTAAATCTGGGACTTTAATATTGCAGTTCAGTTGATCTTGTGGCCTTACAAATTTAACCTCACAGCTTAAAGGATAAACTAGGTAGAAACGGTTAAAATCAAATAGTTTCCTTTCTGTCAAAGACCAATGTTAAAGGAGTTAGTTAGGTCAAAAAGACTGATAGCGTAATGTGAACTGGAAAATTTCCATTGTTTCAGTCAAACACCCGAGCCATTTTCTAAAACGATGTAGCATAAAGACGTAAAACACAATCAGCGAGTTCTGAAAGTGAGCTGCTTCAGTCAGAACACAAAAGAGAAAAATAAATGATCAGTTTGAGCTTGACAAACGCAAGTATTAACCTATTCCTTACAAATGATAATTGATGTCCACAATTTTTGTTTTAATGTCAGGTTGCCAGTATTTGTGGCCTTTTTAAGGCAAATGCCCAGGAGAATGTTGCATTTAAAGGTAGTGCTGTCTGTTGAATCAGTGCACCCACAATTGTATCTATTTCTGACCCACACTCCCTTACAGCAGAAATCCTTGCTGGTAAAGGTTAGTTTATTCTTACACCAATGAAATCTCACATGTATAATTTGTTTTAATTATACATGTGTCACTTACATGTCAATTTACTTAGTACTAATACCTTTGTTAAGTCTTTGGGAAAACCGCACCCTGTTTTCAATTATGGTAGATTTTCAGTTCGTATTCTATTTTACCATGTTGACTCTTTGAGATTTATATTTATTTTCCTTGATTTTAAGAAAAAATCAGTGGAGGTCACTTTGATAATTACGTTTGAAGACACAAAGTAGAAAAAAAATGCTGTTCAATCAAAATATATATAAATATAATCAAATAAAATTACGTGGGATAGTGATCTAATATAAAAAGCGAAAGCACTCTACGACCCCCCGACTGGTATATGCATGAAAATCTGTGGGTGTTCCACCAAACATTTGTGGAGGAAATTGAATATGAAAATTAAATATGACAGCATCTTAAATTCAGTATTTTTCATATTGATGTTCAAAAGAAAATCTTAATGCTGGATGAAAGGGTAAGGTTTAGAGCACAGGACGACTGATATTGGAACAACTAAGAAAGGGGACAAAATAAATCAAACTTATGATTCAATCATTTGACTTCAACAGTAATAAAAATCGGGAAGGATGCATAAGGGCAGCCAATTTGCTGTCACCCATTCCACATTTTTTCCAAAGTTAAAATGATCCTAATGCATTTAAATGGGAAACTTGATTTCAGTACAATGTATTTGCAATAAGAAGGTAGAGCCCCTTATGATTTATTTTTTCTTTTTAAAAAATAAAGGTTGATATATTGGCATTGCTCAGACTGTTGCTACTCAACTCTAATGGCAGCATATTGATTATTATAATCACTCCTCACTTTCCCAAAACATACTGTTGCTGTTTTATTATACCCTTTGGCAAAAGACACAACAAACAAAAGCTGTGTTGCTCTCAGAGGAAATTACCTCAGTGGAAAATGATTACTGTTTTGTGATAATACTCATAAATCATCTGTTCTGCTCATCTAATGTTCCACACCTGAGATCTTCTACACCAGAACAAAACTCACTAAACAGTCATCCTAACATTTGATGGGACCAAGGAGAGTGTGAGCCACTAATGCTGGAAGGTTTAAGAATGGAATAGTTTGGCACTCCACAAGGCATAACATGATGCAGCTGAAATCAAATGCAATAAGGGCAGACCTCTCATGAAACTAATCCTAATGGTCAATGAGGAACACATTAAGGGCTGAAGAATTTGAGCTTTCCCATGATGTAATGAAGGGCCCAAAAGGCCCATTTGAAAAACGATTACTTAATGCTTCTGACCAGGGGACAAAGTTTCAGGGAATCGCATTCTGGAAAAAGACCCTGCAAGATCCAGAGGTGTCAATGAAGTTTGGCTGTGGCCCTGTACTAATATTTTGGGAAGCAGAGCTGGGTTTAATTCCAGGCCAGTCTGATGGGATGAAATTCTCCTCTCCTCTTCCAAAGAAGTAATGATTACTGAAAATGATTCTGACTGGTTTGGTGCAGTTCTTAGCTGTAGTTCACAGTTCACAAGATATATCACAAGTTAAGTTAGTCTTCTAAAACAAAATGGGGACATAAGATTGACAATTACAATAATAAAAACATCAATAAAATGAATGCAGTGAAGCATTTTATGAAACAGTAGAAAAGAAGACTATAAGAGTTGAATGAAGTTCCTTGGTTCATTCTTACTTTCTTATGTATTCCCTTCATAGGAATTAATTGCTTTAATTTGCATGGAATTACCAATGGGCAGCAGTGTGTTATAGAAAATAACTCATCAAGTGATACTGAGATGTAATTCTCAAAACTGAATGGTCTCCCTCAAATTCGTATTTAAGTTATTTTCCACAACTCATCAGCATCATTTAGTGACTTCATTGATATCATTTGTTTACATTGCCAATTGTAAAGTACTTCAGTTAGTTTACAAAATGAATCCAACTTGAATTTAAACATTGTGGCTTTTGACATTTTCTCTGGGGTATGAAATAGGCAACTGAAAATAAGATACTGCTTCTCAGATTTGCAGCTGTGGGTTAAATCAATCACTCACTGCAGCTTTTTATTTGATACACCTTCCTAATTTCAATCTGGCAGGTCACCGCGATTCAATATGCAGTAAGTTTTAAGCCAAAACTACAATATCTGTTCTTTCTGTAACCCAAAGTTTAGATATTACAGACTATAAGAAGTAAATAATTGTTTGGTACATTTGAGTAAGTCTACTAAAGCTCTCTTCCTTAGAGGCTTGGTGATGCTTGTAGATGTAATGCTGAATAGGCTTTCACTTAATCACATGTTCACAAAACAACAACTTTCCTCCGCATAAATATGATTTTGTTAACAACCATCTCCTCATCACTTGGTTGCAGTAACCATTATTTTCCATTAAACAAAACCTTCAATTTCAGATCTTGGCAGTCTTCGTCACAAAGTATCAAACTAGACCTGGGTGCCTTGGTTAATAATACACCAGCATCATTGACAAAGTAGCAAAGACTAAAACACCATTTTGAATTCTACAAAAATCTTTACAGACTAAGATTGGAGGAAAGTATAAGTCCTTTAAGGAGGGCAGACAAAATGGATCTATTTTATAGTGCCTGGGCTCATCAACTGACTGAGTGTCAGGTATATAGAAGCACATGTATATACCAATGGTGAGCAGCCCTTTGGGTTGGCAATAGGAGAGCCATTGAAGAGTAACCCCTCATATTGTGGATGGTTTAAATCCTTCTGATGTCCAGGATAAAGGAAGATTTAACTCTGAGACTTTGGGATAGTTCATTGACTGCAAATAGCAAAAGATTTGCTGGGAGTGAGTCTTAACAAGTTTATTGGAGTATACATTAAGTTTCCCAATGATGTAACAAAACTTGGCAGCACATATGATTTACAGGGTGAGAAATCTAATGGATCCAACTTTCTGAGATTTATTAATTGGGATAATTTGGCTCAAACATTTGAATAAACTTAAATTATCTTTTAGGATCTCAGTATTTGCAAACTTATAAACACAAAGGTGTGGCCTGAAGGCAACAATTAAGAATCATATGATAGATGATTTACTTGATTAGTAGCTGGTCCTTTGAGAGGTTTATTTCATAAGTGTGTGATAAGTTATTTTAGTTCACAACTGCTTCAGGTGCAATGATGGTACCATTAGGCATTCCCATTTATGAGATTTATTTAGAAGAATACGCAATTTTCAAGACCTTTTCTAACCAAGAAATACTTTATTTAAAAATACTGAGAAATGCTATATACATGTTCTGAAGGGAAAAATGAATTGTTTGTCTCACTCACCCAAACCTTTATAAACTGTGATGTTCTGAATTGTTTTAAGAATGCTGTGGCTATGATTCTTATTGTCATTAAAAGAGTGATTGGAGCTAACTTTCAAGACCTATTGACCAGGTACCTCAGCAAGGATGGTCAGTAATACTTAATGACTGACTATTGATGAAATGTGGAATCTCTCCAAAGAGAGAATCATTAGTTAGTTCACTGATATGATACAATATGGCAGAGGAACAAGCCCTTCAACCCACCAAGCCTGTGCTGATTCCTACTCCTTATTTAGACCTGCTAATTATTGTCCATTCACTGTTTCTATCTGTTGCCTCCCGTTGATATGTCTGTCAAGATACACCTTAAACATGCCATTGCGCCTGCTTCCACCACCTCCACTGGCAGTGCCTTTCAGGCACCTACCACTTCCATGTGAAAATTTTTCCCTGCACTTCCCCACTAAATTATCTCCCTCTCACTTTGAACCTGTGCCCTCTTGTAGTTGACCTTTCCACCCTGGGAAGAAGTCTCTGATTATCCACTCTATCTGTGTCTCTCATAATTTTGTAGACTTCTGTCAGGTCGCCCCTCAGCCTCTGCCTTTCCAGTGAAAATATTTCAAGTTTATATAATGTCTCCTTATAACTAAACCCCTCCAGACCAGGCAACTTCCTGGTAAACCTTCTCTCCAAGGCGTACACATCCTTCGGTAGTGTGGTGACCAGAACTACATGCAATACTCCAAATGTGGTGTAAATAAAGTTTTATACAGTTGTAACATAATTTGCCACCTTTTCTATTTGATGTCTTGGCTGATGAAGGCAAGCATGTTGGTGTGCCTTCTCGACCACCTTATCCACCTGCATTGCCAATTTTTACGAGCCTGAATCCTCAAAGGATCACTGTAGCTGAGAGCTACTGTCTTCCATGAATGCCATCAAGAAATGTCAATGTAGTACCTGAAGAAGGGCTCATGCCCGAAACGTTGATTCTCCTGCTCCTTGGATGCTGCCTGACCTGCTGCGCTTTTCCAGCAACACATTTTCAGCAATGTAGTACCACACCCTCCTCAACAAATCACAGCCATTGAATATCAGTTTAACTAGTTGTGGGTCTGAATCTCTAGCTTTTTCTTTCATTTAACCCAATTATGTTGGCATTGAGCACTGTAGGTGAAGCTTCTCTATCTTGAAACCAGCTTTCTGCTCGAGACAGTTAAGCGTTTCTTTTCTTGATAGTGAAGACAACCAACAAGCAGTACAAGACTTCAGTGACACCAAGCTCTGCAATGAGAAAGATCGATTAGATCAAGCGGTCACAACTGCGTAATCAGCTGTTGTGCTATTCGAGACCCCATGTGGAAAATTCATTGTTAATTAGTCTTGAAAAGGAAGCAAGGAGAGTACCACTACCCAAGTATTTTGAAGACCTGCACCTGTAATTCTTCATGCAAATAGAAGAAGCAATAGGCAGTTTGAAAAATTACAAGGCCGTCAGAGAAGTCTTGAACGTCGTTGAGCATTTGTCATTGCAGACAAAGACAAGACCTAGGCCCTTAAAAGACTTCTTCATCCAAAGAAGGTTAACAAAGGACATTTAATGTTCTCTAAAATTAGCTCCTGGTCTTTGTTGTATATGTACCTGGATGAACTGATAACTAAAGAGCTCCAAGCAGCCCTTGACAATTCCACAATTGGTCAATTACTCAAGACTGTTTTAGAGAAGGAAACCTTCACACCTAGGCTCCTTAGAACTCATGGATTTGTTAATTTGAGTGACCAAGAGGAGGTCAGTTTCATTATGGAGTGATCACTGAAGCCCATTAAATGATAAAGAACCCAGTATAGCACATATACCAGCCTTGCTTGTGGTCAGTTGACATAAGCACACTAAGTATCTATCCCTAGATCTCAAACTGAAAACATTGAAGTCCTTCTGTCAGATGATTGCCTCAAATTATGGAGCTTCCACCAAATTCTCATCAGTGTACCTCTAAAAGATATCTATCAGAATATCCTTCACCTTGATCAAGTTGCAGACATATACTCACTCAGGAGAATCCTAGTACAAGGCTGCATAGTCAGAGCATCATCAGAGTGCTGGGAAGGTGTCAACATAGAATAGTGCAACACAGGAACAGGCCCTCAGCCCACCCTTTATATGCTGACCATGATGACATTCTAAACTAATGCCATCTACCTGGACTATTCCATGCCTGTTCATTTGTCTGTCTAAATACCTCTTAAATGTTACTATCCTATCTGATTCTATGACCTCACCTTGCAATAGGTTCCAGGTACCTACCACTCTCAGTGTAAAAAAAACATGCCTCATGCATCACAGAGTCATACAGCACAGAAACAGACCCTTTGATCCAACCAGTCCATGCTGACCATTTTCCCAAATTAAACTAGTCCCACCTGCCTGCGCTTGGCCCATATTCTCCAAACCTTTCCTATTCATGAACTTATCCAAATGTCTTTTAAATGTTGTAACTGTACCTGCACCGACCACTTTCTCTGGCATTTCATTCCACACATGAAGCACTCTCTGTGTAAAACCTTCATGTCCTTTTTAAATCTTTCTCCCCTCACCTTAAAAATATGCTCCCTAGTTTTAAACTCTGCCACCCAGGGAAAAAAACCATGGTCAATCTCCATATCTATGCCCCTCATTATTTTATAAACCTCAATAATGTCACCCCTCGATCTGCTGCATTTAAATGAGAGAAGTCCTAGCCTTTCCAGTCTATTTTTATATCTCAAACTCTCTATTTCTGGCAATATCCTGATAAATCTTTTCTGAATCTTCTTGAGTTTAATAATGTTAAAAATCACACGACACCAGGTTATAGTCCAAAAGGTTTATTTGGAACTACAAGCTTTCAGAGTGCTGCTCCTTCATCAGGTAGCTATACTGAATACTGATCCCTGTGGAACATTGCTGATAAACAACCCTCCTCATCATCCTATATCTCCTACCATAAAGCCAATTTTGTATCCAATTGACAAGCTCATCCTGAATCCCATGTGACCTGATTTTACTAATTAGTCTACCATGTGAAATCTTGTCAAAGGCTTTACTAAAGGCCAAGTAAACAATGTCTACTGCTCTGCCCTCATCAATCTTTTTGGTTACTTATTTAAGAAACTCGATCAAGTTTGTGAGACACTATTTTCCTTGCGCAAAGCCATGCTGACTATCCCTAATCAATCCTTGCCACTCCAAATGCATGTAAATCCTATCTTTCAGAATCACCTCCAACAACTTACCCACCACTGACGTCAGACTCACAGGTCGATAGTTTCCATACTTCTCCTTACAGCCTTGCTTTAACAATGGCACAACATTAGTCACCCTCTAGGTCTCTGGTTCTTCATGTATATTTATAGAAGATACAAATATTTCTGCTAGGGGCCCTGCAATTTCCTCCCTAACTTCCCACAGCATCCTGGGATACACGTGATCTGATCCTGCAGATTTATCTACCTTTATGTTTTCTAAGACCTTCAGCGCTTCCTCTTCTATAACGTGAGCTGGTTTCAAAACATCAATATTCATTTCCCTGAGTTGTCTAGCCTCCATTTCTTTCTGAACAGTAAAAGCTGATGCAAAATATTCATTTATTATCTCTCCCATCTCCTGGATTTCACCACATAGACGACCTTGTTGGACTTGAAGGAGTGCTACTCTCTCTTTAGTTGCTCTCTTGCTTTTAATGTATTTGTTGAATCTTTTTGGATTAAGATTAATCTTATCTGCCAAGGCTATCTCATATCCCCTCTTTGCCTTCCTGATTGCCTTCTTAAGAGTGCTCCCACACTCTTTATATTCTTCAAGAGATTCAGTTGGTCCCAGCTGTCTATATCTAATATCTCCTTAAACTTTCCCCCTCGCACCTTAAACCGAGTGCTCGAAATTTCTATCCTAGAAAAATGACTCTGACTGTGCACCCTATCCATGTCTCTGAAAATATTATACTTCTATTAGGTCACCCCTCAGCCTCCAACTCTCTAGTGAAAATAAGCTGGAGGATCCCCAGATCAAGAGAATATGAAAACTATGAAGGGATTTAAACATAATGAGAATATTAATGGGGAACACAAAGCCAATGAAGACCCAAAGGACAAGAGTGATGTCTGTTCAGGACTTGCTGCTGAAGAGCATACTGAGAGCAGAGTTTTGGATGTGTTTCTGAAATGTGGAGAATGGGACATGAGCCAAGACAGCAATGATAAAGTCAAATCTGAGGGTAGCAACAATATGGATGAGAATATCCGCAACCTGTGTACTAAAGCAGGGATGGAGACAAATAACTTTACCAAGCTATCTGTAGTCTGCATTAGCTTAAAAATGGGCAGAAGGCACATGGATTTGGTGGATACAGAGTTGATAGCAGCGGCAAAGATGATGACCAAGGCTTCAACTGGAGGAAATTGTAGCTCATCTAAGACTTGGATGTCTGACAGCCTGTTGGAAAGTACAAAGGGAAATGGGTATTGGGGGGAAGCAGTAGTGGTTGCTGAGAGAAGTGTTAAAGATGTCATGCAGAGTATCATCAATATATGTATATATGAAAGTTATGATGTGGAGATGCCAGTGTTGGACTGTGGTGGACAAAGTCAGAAGTCACATGACACCCCAGGTTATAGTCTGAAAGCTTTATTTGAAATCATAAGTTTTCTGAGCACTGCTCCTTCACCTGATGAATAAACCTGTTAGACTGTAACCTGATGTCATGTGACTACATCTGAAAGTTGACTCAGGGAAAGGAATCATTGTTGGCATAGTCTAATTCTAATCAGATCATCCTGCAAAGGCTAGGATTTGTTTCTAGTTGGTGTGTTCGGAACCTTGGTCACCCAAGCAAAGACCCCACATCTTATGAGAGGCTAGATGGGCAAATATGTCCAGAGACTACTTACAGTGTGGAAACAGGCCCTTTGGCCCAACAAGTCCACACAGACCCTCCGAAGAGCAACCCACCCAGACCCATTCCCCTACAACTAACACTACGGGCAATTTAGCATGGCCAATTCACCTAACCTGCACATCTTTGGACTGTGGGAGGAAACCGGAGCACCCAGAGGAAACCCACGCAGACATGTGGAGAATGTGCAAACTCCACACAGACAGTTGCCTGAGGCTGGAATTGAACCCGGGTCTCTGGCGCTGTGAGGCAGCAGTGCTAACCACTGAGCCACCGTGTCGCCCAGACTTGTCAAAGTTTGACTTTGGATCATCAGAGGCTGTATCCTAAGTCACAGTGAGCACCAAGACCAGGTGATTAGAAGTAACCCCATAAATCAAATGAGTCTCTGCAGAATAACTATGTTCCTGTGGGTTAGCAACTGCAAGAAACTATGTTAATAACAATCCAAAAGGACACCATTCTAATATCGTGACTGCAAAACTAAGCAAACATATCTCACCTCCATTCTCCTTAAAGCATGTGCATCATCAACAAAGCACAAATCAGGAGCATGATTGAAAACTCTCCATTTGCCTGAATGAGTGCAATTACACGGGCAACTACAAGAATGCGAAGGGGAATGTGGAAACACCAATATCTGCAAGTTCCCCTCCATCAGTATCTTCAGTTGGAACTGTATCACCATTCTTTCACTGCCATTAAGTCAAAATCCTGGATCTCTGTCAAACAGCATTAATGGGTGTGCTTACACAAGAGGAACTACACATGTTTCAGTCTCCGCCACAATCAAAAGACAATTATAGAGATGGGCGACAAATGCTGCCTTTGCCTGTGACACTCACAACTCAAACATAAATAAAACGTAAAATAAATATAGAAAGCTTGTAAAGAGTTTGAATATCATGCTATACAAGAGCTCTCTAAGTGAATAGCTGCTCTTGCATTGAGTGAGTTTTTGGCTTGTAGGGTAGTGTTAAAGCATCTGTATACCTGCAGTGACACTAATTTAGGGAGGGGAATACTGCCTGCTTCCTGCACACTATTCAGTGTTTCTGCTGGATCTACATGTATGGAGATGCTGAGCTTGGGTAATATTGAATAAAAACTGAAAGAACTGCGAATGCTGTAAATCAGAAACAAAAACAGATGCTGCCGGAGAAGCTCAGCAGGTCTGGTAGCATCTGTGAAATGGAATCAGAGTTAACGTATGAGGTCCGATGCCCCGTTCTGGGGAAGGCTCACTTGACCTGAAACGTTAAGTCTGATTTCTCAGCACAGATGCTGGCAGACCTGCTGAGCTTTTGCAGCAACTTCTGTTTTTGTTGGGTAATATTGAACCTGGCTGCAGTGATCAAATAGACTGCCAACAGTCACTGTGAAAGTCTGCACGTGAAGGACAGACGGCTGCTCAATTGAATCATACTTCAACAAGTCCTCGAAAGGATATGGTCAATGCTGGTAAAGATAGCAATTATTGCCCATTCATATTTGCCTTTGAGAAGGTGCTAGTGCACTGCCTTCTTAAATTCCTGCCTGCAGTCCTTGTAGTGTAGAGACAGCCACAGTGCTGTCAGGAAGAAAAATTCAGAATTTTGCTCCTGAAGGAAGACCTTTGTTGTTCCAAATCAGGATAGAGTGGCTTGGAGTGTGACTTGCAAAATATCTTGGTTTGTGTTTTTAAGGTCATCATTTTCTACAGTCTGAAGACCAGTAATTCTCTAAATCAATAACAGTCCTAATTCTTTTTGAACAGTTAAAAAGACAGTTATTTACTTTCCATGTCTATTATATAAAGGTGACAGAACATAACTAAATTGTACAAATCTGATCCTATTTTAAATTGTAACTAATTGTCATTGATTATGGATTCAGTGACCTTCAGTTTGATATGTCCAAATAATTAGAGAGTGACAAGCCATGACTAAAGTATATTGTATAATGTGAGAAATGTAGAGCAAGATGATAGTGTTTCACATAGTTATTACAATGTTGAGGTTACAAAGCTGAAGGTTGGATGATACCAAGTGTATGAAATGCTGCAGGAAAGATTCACAGAATCGTAGAAATTGATTCTAACAGGAAATTCAATTATGAGACCAACTGATAAATAGATCCTTAAGAAAATAGGGTAAAACAAACAGATTTGCAATTACCAGTATACAATAAAGGATACCACAGGAATAGTTAGAAGCAGCCATGTATTACATGTAGGCATTGACAGTATTTCCTCGTACATTTTGAGGAATTGAAAGGATATGGAAAGAGTAAAGATGTTTCCAGACAATGAGGTAAAGGAAATGCAACATTCTGTGCTCCTTTCAGATTGAGAGATTGAACAGGAAATTAACTGTAATGAGAGGTTGAAGAGGAAGGGATGGGTTTTATTAGTATTTGGGTCAGGTTTGTGGAGGGGCCAGTTTCTTTCTAAGTAATAGGCTGAACCTTGATTAATATAGTTCCAAATAAACAACACATTGTGGAAAGGGGGGAGAAAGCTCATAGTGAAAAACCAAACTTGACAATTACAAATGGGTTATGGATGTATGACAAGAGAGATTTGAGATGGCAGCAAAACAGAGTGTAGACTCAAAGTATATAATGACCAATGTTTCCATGTGCATAACGTAAGATTCATTTCAAAATAATTCTGGAAACTATATTTTATGATATTAGCATTTGATTCAAATCCCTTTCTTGGTCCAGTTTTAAAAGTTTTACTGGATCAAATTACTTAATTTGCTGCAAACATTTATATATTAATGACAATGTACCTTACAGGATGGCACGGTGGCTCAGTGGTTAGCATTGCTGCCTCACAGCACCAGGAACCGGGGTTTGATTCCAACCTCGGGCGACTGTCTAAATGGAGTTTGCACATTCGCCCCGTGTCTGCATGTGTTTCCTCTGGGTGCTCCGGTTTCCTCCCACAGTCCAAAGATGTGCAGGTTAGGTGAATTTGCTCTGCTATATTGCCCATAGTGTTCAGGAATATGTAGGTTAGGTGCATTAGACAGGGGTAAATGTAGGATAATAGGGTAGCGGGATGGGTCTGGGTCGGTGTGGACTTGTTGGGCTGAAGGGCCTGTTTCTACATTGAGGAGATTCCATGGAGATGTAAGCAATGAAAGTGTAAATACAACTGATATAATAGAGATGTTACTGGTAACTTACAGATTCATAGAGTCATACAGCAGGGAAACAGACCCTTCGGTACAACCAGTCCATGCCAACCATAATCCCAACTAAACCAGACCCACTTGGCCCATATCTCTCCAAACATTTCTTATTCATGTACTTATCTAAAGGTCTTTTAAATGTTGTAATTGTACCTGCATCCACTACTTCCTCTGGAAGTTCATCCTACACATGAACCATTCTCTGTGTAAAAGAATTATGGTGAAGAAATTCTTAGAACATGTATTTGAAGCAACTGAAGCAATAATAATTTTTGAAAATGCCAAATCTTACTGACAAGATAAATGATATATTCTTGGAAACTTGATAATTAATATGGTCCCAAGCCCAGCTCTTGGAGGGAAGAACTAACTCAATGTAAGTGCAGAGATTGACCCGGAGTCTTCCTGATCCATGTGGTATTTAAATTTCTATGTTTTATTTATTTTGTTATATTTATGCTTGAGATGTGACCATCGCTGGCTACACCAGCCATTTTTTGCACATCTCTTAATCCCTTTGAACACATCATTTTGGTTGATTTCCATTTTGTACTGAGGAAATGGTGTACTGGAGGTGATGTCAAATAGTTTACTGTTCAGGCATACTGTTGAAGAATGGTTGTTCTGATATCCTGTCAACTTTAGAAAAAAGAATAACTGATACTTTATCTTGTGCTGTTTGTAGGAGTACTCCGCACAAAAACTGGCTACTGCATTCACTTGGAGAACAGTGATAAAACCTGGAAAATAATTTGATGGTCATGTCCTGCTTTGAGAATGTTCTGGGGATGTAAAAAGCAAATTAAAACACATCAGTCATTTCATTCAATCTGGAGTAGCTCTATTAGTAAGCATAGAAAGTAATTCTAGATAACAATTCGAGATTTTCAAGGTGAAATGGAAGTAGGTAAATGGAAGAAGTAACACTATAAATGATTGTGTAAAGGTCTGCTCTTGCTTTAATCCACTAATGAGGAGCATTTGGACAACATTGATCATTGCTTCTGATCTAAGAATTTGATCAAGAGGCATACAGCCCAAAATTTCAAATGAGAACGATGAAGGATAGAAGTGAAAGAAAAAAAGAAAATATGAAAAGGAGCTGGGTGAAAAGATTTACTAAAGAAAAATTGCCCATTCCAGAAGATTGAAGGAAATGCTTAGGAAGGTATACTGCTGAGAAATAAATATCTTGTCAGTGTCCAAAATGGTTGGTCAGGAAGATAACTAGGAATCAATTACCAAAGCAAAAACTTTTAATCAATGAAAGGATGAAGCTAGGTTGTATACAGGAAATGACAAAGATTAAAACAGGCACTGGTGATTAAACAGCAACATCTTTGTGATATTTGCAGCAGGCAGAATGTTGGAGGTGTGTTTTATGAAAGAAGAAATTATTTGAATGAGTCAAATAAAAGCAAAATGCAGTTTTTGCTGGAATTCTGAAATAAAGGCAGAAATTGTGAGAGAAACTCAGCAGGTCTGGCATCAAGAGAGAAACAGATTTAACTTTTTGAAATATTAACTCTACTTCTCTTTTCACAATGCTGCCCAGACTTGCTGAGTTTCTCCAACAGGCTCTGCTTTTAAATTATTAACTGAATATGGTTCAAGACTAAAATAATTTTAATAGGAAGCCAAACTGAAACTAATGAATTGTTTCATATTACTTGCATATGACACATCACAGAAAAATTCAAAACACAATGATTTCAGTTTTTAAAAAACGCCCTTAAGATAATTAACTTAACAAATACATCTTTTTTTAGTTTTTTAAAAACATTCATTCACAGGAAGAGGGTGTCATTGGCTAAGTTAGGATTTATTGTCCATTCCTAATTGCCCAGAGGGCAGTAAAGACTGAACCGCATTGTTGCAGGATTCAAACCCAGGTCCCCGCAACATTATCCTGGGTCTCTGGGTCAACAGTCCAGCAATAATACCACTAGGCCATCGCCTCTCCTGTGAACAGAATGCTAAATTCTTATGTTTCTTTTTTTTAAACAGATAGTTTTAAAGATTTTGTCCTAATGGCCTCAGTTCTTATTCTGTATGTTACCATCATATTACAACAACATTTCAATATCTTTTAAAACAATTGAGTAACATCAGAGTAAAGTATCTAAAGCTCTATACTTCCTGATGTTTTTAATTTATTAGCAGAATGGGGACATCAGTGGCCTTTATTGCCTATCTCTAATTGCTGTTGAGACAGTGGTAGTGAGCTGCCTTCCTGAACCATGGTGCTCTTTTGGAGGAGCTCCAGAAGGTTGACCCAGTGACAGTGAAGGAAGAGTGATGTAGTTCAAAGGTACGATAGTTTTGTGTTCCTTGAAGGGGAAATTTCAGGTGATAGTATTCCCATGTGTCCTTGTCCTTCTATATAGTCAAAGTCATCAGCAAGTCTCTGAACGACCTTTCATCCAGAAAACTACTTCTGAAGGGCAATCACTATTATGTAGACAAACACAAGAATATGTTTTCACAAAGAAAGATGCTACAAATAGCACATTAATTAAGCAATCACTTTATTTAATTCTGATGTTATTAAATGAGGGACAAGTATCAAGTTGAACGTTCAGACAGTGTTAATATGTGCCAGTTGATCATTTATGACCATTAAGTGACAGAGAAGGACCTGCACTGAATGTTTCATTGCAAAGATGACATCTTTACCAATTCAGTGCAATTAACATGGATGCAAATCAAACAAAATTACATACTCCACACCTAGAGTGGGGCTTGATGTCAGAAAGTTCAGAATCGAATGTGAGAGTGCTTCCAAGCAAGGAGAATATTACAGAGTGAACCAAGCTGACATTTCTTAATACCAAAGGGATTCTATTAGATTGTACATAAACATTATACACCGAAATGTTCCACACTCACAATAAGCAGTATCCTCTCCCACAGAGCAGACTGCATTTCCCTGTAATACTACACAATTAGTGCTGTTCATTCCTTAATAACTTTTTTCCGCTGAAGGCACTAGTTTCTCTTTCAGTACCTCACTATTTGTCACTATTGATGTGTGAACCTCGAGTATGTATGTTGGCAGGTTATTTCTCCTTGGGGACATCAATCACATCCAAAGCTTGGCCTATTCATCACTTGACTTTTATTTACGTCTGTTTCTACCAATGGCAAGGAGCAGAAGTCCTGGGTGATTTTGCCAGACACCATCCCAGTGACTTTTAAAGCCAAGAAGTCAACGGCATAAAATACTGTCTGGATAAACTTTCCCCCTCTCTGTATTGGTTCTATGGCTTCACTGGTTTACCTGTCACAATTATGAAATATTTTCTGGTCGGAGTGCTGAAGAAATTTCTCCTTTTTTAGGCTAGAAAGCAGGGATCATGTTGCGGTGTGTAAGAGTTTTGAGGCCATACAGAAAGTTAACTTCTAAATATTACTTTAAAGTGTGGTGCAGTCCACAGGAGATGTTGCTTTAAACCCAAAGAAGTAATTTTAAGATTGATTTCAGGAAACCCTCTTCATGTAAAGAATGATCAATGTGTGGAATAAATTTCAACTTTGAGCAGCCAAGGCAAAAATCTGGGAATCATTTTAAAAACAATCAGATACCATAATGGGAGTCCTTAAAATCTCTCTGGATGAATTAAGATGGGCCATCCTCATCAGTAATTATCTCATGATCTTCTTACTAAGCCACACTTTAAAAGTCTTGCATACATAGATACTTTTTCCCTCATTTAGAGTTTATCATTTAGTCTATTTTTAATATTCATGCAATCAGTCATTACTAAGCAGGATGCACTTAGATGGATAAGCATTTGCAGAACCCATAGTTTACAGCAGCTTTGAAATCTATTGGTGAATTACTAAAAATAATAAACCGTAAAATTTATTTTCTGACAGAAGTTCAGATAGCTGCTTTGGGGCACTATTTGGGTAATGAGGTGAGTTGCTTGACTTTCCCTATGTCTACTGTAGGGGAGAAGCAACAAAGAGAGAACTGGATTAAGTCATGAGTGTCACTAAATAATGCAAGATTAAAAGCTTTATGTTTTATTTGGAGATTATTATAGTAAAGCCAGTATGATTGAAATGTATAAGAGATTTATTTCTTACAATTACAATCATTTTTTAAGGTCTTCCTTTTATTTAGTGTCATTGTTTAAATCAATTAATTTCCTTAGTGAAGCAAAATGAATTAGTGCCCTGTAAATAAATACAATTTTGTGGTGTCCATAATACTTTGTAAAGCATCCAGCATTATAATTTAAATAGATAACAGTCACTGAGAACCTGCAGTATTCGAATTGCTAAACAGTCGAAGCAATGAATTGTTTTTTTGTTTACGTTATGCAGCCATTCTTGACCTTAAACACTCCCATTTTCACTTTGACAAAATGCTGCTGTTTGGGTAATTTGTCCTAATTTCCCCATTGCCCCTTCATCACTTCCTTACGCCGTTGAACTCCGAGTGAAAGATGTTCTTTCTGCCGCATGTCTGGTCTAGCTCAGAGCTCAAGGTTTATTATTTAAAAGGGTGACAGGGATTTCCTATGCACTAAAATAAGTTTAAAGTAAACAATGTTCTATCTTCTATGCACAGTTCTACTACCTTAACATTTACCAACCTTTATGCACTTCTCCAGATTAGTTTCGAGGTAGTTTCTTTCACATATGCACAGGGGAGACAGTAGCCTTGAGGTTTAATGAACATGTCTAATATAGCTAAGGTCACGAACTAATCCCATGCTCTCCAAGGGGAGATCTGATACTTGTATTTAACTCTATACTATGAGAAACCAAAATGGTATTTCGATAACTCATTTATTTTGCTTTGAATAATGTATCGCTTGAAATGCACTGAACTTTACAGATCTAAAGTTGGCAGGTTCTTTACTGTGTTCTGACGAATGTGAATTGTTACCTGGTCCCAAGTTTTCTGCTCAGATTCACTATGAGCAATGGTGTACTTGTTTTGTGTAAGTCTGATTAGTTCCTTCCATGGTATTTCAGAATTTAACGAAGAAATGAGAAAAGGTTTCTGACATTTCTACGTCTGTGATTTGAATGCAGACATTAATCTACTTAAAATACACGTGTTTGAGCATGCATTATAACAAGCAGAGGAACATCATCTGGATTAATTGCATTTATTGTTAGTATATGCAAGATTTTTTTTATACTTGTGTTTATTTTTAATTTGGTCATGGGGTGAGGGCATTGTTGGCTAGGTCAGCATTTATTACCCATCCCTAATTTTCCAGACTGTCAATCACATTGCTGTGGGCCTGAAGTCACTTGTGGGCCAGTCCAGGTAAGGATGGCAATTTCCTTCCCTCAAGGACATTAGTGAACCACCAACAATTTTTTGACCATCAACAATGAATCCATGGTTATTGTTAGACTCTTAATTCAAATTTTTATTGAATTTAAACTTCACCATCTGCCATGGTGGGATTTGAACCTGGGTCCTTGGGACATTACCTTGGTCTCAGGATAGTCTAATAATAACAGCTTTAGGCTAATGCCTCGCCTAGAATTGCAGATGCAATTTAACCAATACATTAATCAAATGTTGTTGTATTGACAAATTGAGTTCCTGTTTACTCATAAAGATTAACTTCATAAAGAAATGAAGAAAATTCACGATCCAGCAAGCACATTACCACTGTCACAATGACAGGAAAGCATTAGAAGAGCCAGTGTACCCAAACATCAATGATGTTTTGTAAGAGCTGTAGCTTCTGTCTGCTGCTTATAAGTCTGCTTATACAGGAGGCAGTAGGGCTGAGAATTGGGCTGAAAAATGTGTTGCTGGAAAAGCGCAGCAAGTCAGGCAGCATCCAAGGAGTAGGAGAATCGACGTTTCGGGCATGAGCCCTTCTTCAGGAATGAGGAAGGTGTGCCAAGCAGGCTAAGATAAAAGGTAGGGAGGACGGATTTGGGGAAGGGGCGTGGGAATGCGATAGGTGGAAGAAGGTTAAGGTGAGGGTGATAGGCCAGAGAGGGGGTGGGGGCAGAGAGGTCGGGAAGAAGATTGCAGGTCAAGAAGGCGGTGCTGAGTCCGAGGGTTGGGACTGAGATAATATGGGGGGAGGGGAAATGAGGAAACTGCAGAAATCTGCATTCATCCCTTGTGGTTGGAGGGTTCCTAGGCGGAAGATGAGGCGCTCTTCCTCCAGGCGTCATGTTGCCATGGTCTGGCGATGGAGGAGGTCAAGGACCTGCATGTCCTTGGCGGAGTAGGAAGGGGAGTTAAAGTTCCGCCACGGGGCGGTTGTGTTGGTTGGTGCGGGTGTCCCAGAGGTGTTCTCTGAAACGTTCCGCAAATAGGCGGCCTGTCTCCCCAATGTAGAGGAGGCCACATCGGGTGCAGCGGATGCAGTAAATGATGTGTGTGGAGGTGCAGGTGAATTTGTGATGGATATGGAAGGATCCCTTGGGGCCTTGGAGGGAAGTGAGGAGGGAGGTGTGGCCGCAAGTTTTGCATTTCGTGCTGTTGCAGGGGAAGGTGCCGGGAGTGGAGGATGGGTTGGTGGGGGGTGTGGACCTGACGAGGGAGTCGTGGAGGGATTGGTCTTTCCGGAACGCTAATAGGGGAGGGGAGGGAAAGATATCCTTGGTGGTGGGGTCTGTCTGGAAGTGGCGGAAATGACGAAGGATGATATGATGTATCTGGAGGTTGGTGGGGTCTGAGGTGAGGACCAGTGGGGTTCTGTCCTGGTGGCGATTGGAGGGGCGGGGTTCAAGGACAGAGGAGCGGGAAGTGGAGGAGATGCAGTGGAGAGCATCGTGAACCACATCTGAGAGGAAATTGCAGTCTTTGAAGAAGGAGGCCATCTGGGTTGTTCGGTATTGGAATTGGTCCTCCTGGGAGCAGATGCGACGGAGGCTGAGGATTGGGCTTCCTATGTCCAGGCTTACATAGATCTGGCAGATGTTTGAAGAGAGATATACCTGTAACCAGGACATAAAATGGATACCACGTCAAATGCAAGCTGATGGCTGGTGTCTGAAGGGATATTGCCTGAAAGGATTAATGAGTGCCTTAAGCACCACCCACTATGTTGACGTTGTATGGATTTGTGGGCAGTACAGCTTAGGATCATGGTGAAACGAGTTCAAACATCAAGGCCTGCCTCACAGTCTGTGTAACAACACTTAACATATCTACACAGTCTGTAACTAGTTGCAACAAAATACTTCCTGTTAAATACAAGAGCTTCTTCCAGTTAGACCAGGAAGTGATTTTAATCTGCCTCATTAGACCAAGAAGGCCTTGTAGATTCCAACAAAGAGAATTAAAGAGGAGGGTGGCAACAAACACCTCACTTGGTGAGGTGCAAATTTGATTTGACTGCACCTACGACATTGACTGCAATCTAGATTCCAGGCAATTTGTTGGAGAATCTTTTGAATGTTTTTATCATGAAAGTGGTCCACATTCAAAAAGGGACAAGGAGCTACATCCCACTGCAGACTTATAGTCAATAACTTCCATCAATTCATTATCCAATAGTGTAGTATGCAATCATTTCTCTACCAATCATTCACCTTCAAATATTCTACTTTTCTAGATCTAGGGGCTATAGTTGGAAAATTAGGGCCAGACCAATCAGGAGCGATGGTAGGAAGCACTGCGACACACAAAGGGTGGGAGAGGTTTGGAACTCTCTTCCACACATGGCAGTGCTGGATCAGCTGTTAATTTTAAATATTTGTTAAGCAAAGGTGTTAAAGAATATGGGTCAAAGATAAGTATATGGGATTAGGTCAAAGATCAACCATGATCTCATTGAAATTTGGAACAAGCTTGAGGGGCTGAATGCCTATCCATGTTCATATGTTCCTTTGTCCTATACTTTGACTGATGATCTGGAGAGATGAGTTCATATCATGCCATGGTAAGCTGAAAATTCAAATCACTTAATTACTATATGGGGAATAAAATACTGGTCTCATTAGTAATAATTTTTTAAAATGCCATCTGGTTCACAGAAGATTTGCAAAGAAGGAAATCTGCTGTCCTTATCCTGGCCTACATGAGAGTGCAGACCCACAGCAATGTGGTTTATTTTAAACTGACCACTGAAATGGTCTTACAAGCCACTCATTTCATGGATAAGTAAGGGATGGACAATGAATGTTAGCTCTGTTAGTGACGCTCATATCCCTAGAATAAACAAAAAATGTTACATCCTTCTCTGTGCATTTCCTTTATATGCGAAGTGCATTCATAAAAATATGTTATATAATTTATTTTTGTTTGCATGTTCATTCAATGTTTGTTTTGAAGCATTAGTGAAAAACTCTGCAATGTTATTTGCACAACTTTGTCCTGCAATAGACAGCCTTCAAGTTTACAATGGGATAATTATCTCCATTCTTAGGATGATCACAGCTCTGGTTTATGACAAAGCATGACATAAGGCTCATCACATCCAAAGAGAGAAACCTTATGAAAACTAGTTTTTTCATTACCTTAGCTTCATACTTGAAGATTCTACTGGCACATGCATTAACATGATCAATAACATTGACTGTGTACTATTATCCTTCCAGATTTAGGCAAACACGGCATATTTTCCTGATTCTCACATTGACATGTCAGTCCTGTCAGTTTTGCAAAATTTGAGATGGTTGCTTTTTGTAATCTGTCCCAAAGTGACGCAGGACCTGTAGATGTAACAGGTGCCATAACTGAGAGAATTGAACCATATCTGTAGA
Source organism: Chiloscyllium plagiosum (assembly GCF_037043375.1). Taxonomy (NCBI): domain Eukaryota; kingdom Metazoa; phylum Chordata; class Chondrichthyes; order Orectolobiformes; family Hemiscylliidae; genus Chiloscyllium; species Chiloscyllium plagiosum. Next base: position 29,474,877 of record NW_028270159.1, on the reverse strand, counting down.
TATTGAAACTGGACTTCGACTGATGCCAAAATGTTGAACTTAATTCGATTTATTTATTTATTTATTGTTACATGTATTTTGTTGCATAATACAATGAAAAGCATTGTATGGTGTTGCCATCCCTGGGCGCCATTTTAAACACAGTAAAATACAGCAAATAAGCCAAATAAACATGGAATATAAAGGCAGAAAAATAAAAAAAAGACTGTTCCAGTTTACAGTCATCCTTGTTAAGTGCTCCGTCATGGGCCATGTGTCTGGTGGCCAAGTACAGACCCCTTCGCCAGGCTGCGAATGAAAATTGTGAATCTTCCTGCGCCATCTTGCCTCCACTGATACCCTCGCCATTATGAGTCCTCACTGGACTTCGCCAATGAAGATGCCAAACCCACCTCGCCAATATAGCCACAGCTCATGCTACCAGGTCTTGTACAGGGGGAAACAATGGGTAACAGAGGAAAAAGGGAAAAGAAACAAATAGAAAAACAGATGTAGTGGAGGAGCTCCGGGCTCAGAATCTCTACTTCACTGCCATTTCAGATAAAATATTGGCCTTAAGGTGGCAATAAAGCAATAATTCCAGACGCGGTGGAGATGAAGGAATTGGGAATATGGGATGGCGTTTTTACAGGGGGCAGGGTGGGAGGAGGTATATTCGAGGGTTGGGACTGAGACAAGGTGGGGGGAGGGGAAATGAGGAAACTGAAGAAATCTGAGTTCATCCCTTGTGGTTGGAGGGTTCCTAGGTGGAAGATGAGGCGCTCTTCCTCCAGCATTCCTTCGTCTCCGCTGCATCTGTTCCCAGGAGGACCAGTTCCAATGCCGAACAACCCAGATGGCCTCCTTCTTCAAAGACCGCAATTTCCCCCCAGACGTGATCGACGATGCTCTCCACCGCATCTCCTCCACTTCCTGCTCCTCTGCCCTTGATCCCCACCCCTCCAATCGCCACCAGGACAGAACCCCACTGGTCCTCACCTACCACCCCACCAACCTCCAAATACATCATATCATCCGTCGTCATTTCCGCCACCTCCAAACGGACCCCACCACCAGGGATATATTTCCCTCCCCTCCCCTAGCAGTGTTCCGAAAAGACCACTCTCTCCGTGACTCCCTTGTCTGGTCCACACCCCCCACCAACCCAACCTCCACTCCCGACACCTTCCCCTGCAACTGCAAGAAATGCAAAACTTGCGCCCACACCTCCCCCCTTACTTCCCTCCAAGGCCCCAAGGGATCCTTCCATATCCGCCACAAATTCACCTGCACCTCCACACATATTATTTACTGCATCCACTGCACTCGATGTGACCTCCTCTACATTGGGGAGACAGGCCGACTACTTGTGGAACGTTTCAGAGAACACTTCTGGGACACGCGGACCAACAAACCCAACCACCCTGTGGCTCAACACTTCAACTCCCCCTCCCACTCCACCAAGGACATGCAGGTCCTTGGACTCCTCCATCGCCAGACCATAGCAACATGACGGCTGGAGGAAGAGCACCTCATCTTCCGCCTAGGAACTCTCCAACCACAAGGGATGAACTCAGATTTCTCCAGTTTCCTCACTTCCGCTCCCCCCACCTTGTCTCAGTCTCAACCCTCGAACTCAGCACCACCTTCCCAACCTGCAATCTTTTTCCTGACCTCTCCACCCCCACCCCCACTCCAGCCTATCACCCTCACCTTAACCTCCTTCCACCTATCGCATTTCCAACGCCCCTCCCCCAAGTCCCTCCACCCTACCTTTTATCTTAGCCTGCTTGGCACACTCTCCTTTTTCCTGAAGAAGGGCTCATGCCCGAAACGTCGATTCTCCTGTTCCCTGGATGCTGCCTGACCTGCTGCGCTTTTCCAGCAACACATTTTCAGCTCTGATCTCCAGCACCTGCAGTCCTCACTTTCTCCTAGGTTAGGATATCTGGTCAGTTGGACTGAAATCTGTTTCTGTGCTATACATCTCTAAGACTTTGTGACCATTTGACTCTAGTCCACACCTACCAATTTCTTAAACTTAACTAGCCCCACCTGCCCGCACTTATCCCATATCTCTCCAAACCTTTCCCACTCATGTACTTATCCAAATGTCTTTTAAACATTGTAACTATACCTGCATCCACCATTTCCTCTGGGATTCATTCCACACACTAACCACTCTCTGTGTAAAAATGTTGCCCCTTATATCCTTCTTAAATCTTTCTCCTCTCATCTTAAGAATATGCCCCCTAGTTTTGAATTCCCCCACTCTAGGGAAAAGTCCTTTGCTGTTCACTTTATCTATGCACCTCATGATTTTGTAAACCTCAAACTCATCACTCATGTGGTACACTCCAGTGAAAAAAGTCCCATCCTATCCAACCTATTTTTAAAATTGAAACTCTCCATTCCTGGCAACATCTTAGTAAATATTTTCTGAACCCTCTCCAGCTTAATAATATCCTTCCTATAACAGGGCAATCAGAACTGGACATAGTACTCCGGAAGAGGCCTCACCAAAGTCCTGTATAATCTCAACACAATGTCACAAATCCTATACTCAAAAGATCTGAGCAATGAAGGCAAGCATGCTAAACGCCTTCTTAAACACTCTATTTACCTATGATGCAAATTTCAAAGAATTATATACCTAAACCCTAGGTTTCTCTGTTCTACAATACTACCCAGAGCCCTGCCATTAATTATATAAGTCCTGTCCTGTGTTTGTGTTACCAAAATGCAATACCTTGCACTTATTCAAGTTAAACTCCATCTGCTAATCCTCACTCCATTGACCCAATTGATCAAGATCTCTTTGTAATCTAAGATAACCTGCTTCACTTTCCACTATACCACCAATTTTGGTATCACCTGCAAACTTACTAACCATGTCTCCAAATCACTTATATAAATGACAAAGTGGACTCACTAATGATCCCTGAGGACTGCTGCTGAACAAGCTGCCAGTCCAAAAAAAACCCTCTGTCTCTGACCATTAAGCCAATTTTGTATCCAATTGGCAAGCTCACCCTGAATCCCATGTGATCTAACTTTACTAAATAGTCTACCATGCAGAATCTTACAGTACAAAAACAATGAGCATCATTCCATGATTCTTTTTTTGAATTGCATAATCATCCTACCAGGCTTTATTTAGTATAGTGTAAAATAAAATTGTTGATAAATTCTGACTAATATCAAAGTGATTAATTTTTATTCACATCGCTCAGCAGCAACATTTGCTTCACTGCATCATATTCCTGAATCACTTTGAACTTTCCAGTTAACTGTTGGGATAAATCTGGGGATATAAGCGTTATTAATTATTGAAGAAAAATCCATGCTTTGCTGTTGTTATCTATCCAAATGTATACTACAACAATGAGGTCAGTTTTGGGACACCTTACTGAATCTTGCTTCCCACATGATCCATTGGCACCACATTAAAACTGTGTTATCACAGCTTAATTACCCAACTTTAGGAACCAGGAAGGATGCTACCATTTAGTAAAAGGATTGGACATCACCATCAGCACTAGGCCCTGCTTCCAACTTCTGTCTGGGATTTTATAACTGCATTGCTCGTGCTTTCGAACATCAACAGTAAGATAAAGGTTTTGAGAATCAAATAATTACTTTAAATTCCCTCATAATTGTGATTAAAGTGGCAGTGGCTGCTGGAATTGTTGTGTGGTGCGGAGGTGTCCGAATTAAAGCGTTATAAATGGACATTAGAGGAGAAAAACTTACTTGAATGATACTGCTGAAGAAGAGGGAGTGATCTGCAGATAGGTAGTACTTCAATACTCAATGAGGCTACAATGGAAGAGCCTTGTACATCAATTAGATCATATTGACAGCTATGGTCCCCTTCACAGACCACTTCCTTTGGTTCCAGTAACAAGAATCTCACTTCCAGAACAAGAGAGATTTTTACTGATTGATGATAGCACAATTAAAGGTAAGGGCTGTCTTCAGTGGCTGCAGCAAACTTGTTGTAAGATGCCAACTGTAGGTGTTCCTGTTATATCAGAGTGGAGATCTCCAAAGTTAATGTGTTGAATATATTGTGGGAAGAAATGGTGAGGGAGCACAAGTGTTAACAGGAGTGCCTGACCCAGGAATCGATCATTAATTCCCTCCACCATCGACGGTCAGTAGCAGCAGTGTGTACTATCTACAAGATGCACTGCTGAAATTTAGCAAAGATCCTTAAACTGCACTTTCCAAACCCATGACCAGTTCCATCTAGAAGGACAAGGGCAGCAGAAAAAGTGGGTACACCACCACCTTCAAATCCCCCTCCAAGCCACTCACCATCCTGTCTTGGAAATATATTGTCACTCCTTCAGTGTTAAAATTCTGAAATTCCCTCTCTAATGGGATTGTGGGTGTACCTACAGCACATGGACTCCAATGGTTCAAGAAGGCAGCTCACCACCACCTTCCCAAGGGCAAGTAGGGATGTGCGATAAATGTAGGGCCAGCCGGAAACACCCACATCTCATGAATAAATTTCTTAGAATGTTCCTGGCTTAAGGTATTTGGAAGTTGTGTACGGCTGGGCTTTAAATGATCCCAGCACTGAGAAAAGGTTCTCCTGCTGCTCAATTCCACAATGTTTAATTAATGAAATAAAGAGTAAAAGATTATGTGAGAAAAGGTGCTGTGAAGCCTACGTGAGAAAACATTTTGCCTGAAAATGGGAACGTTCAGCCCACAGTTTTTGTGGCTCCAATTTTTTATCAGCTGCATTTTCTGTAGATACTTGGCATTCTGCTTCCTTCTGTGAAATTAATAAATGGACAAACCATTGTTGTCAAGTACTACAGGGATGTGCCTGCAATTTATTACTCTCTTCAATGGTCTCTCTATACTCACAATTGTCAAACAAGTCTTAAATGGCATTAACAATTTGTTTATTTAGCTATAACATTTTAAAACAAAATATTGTGGTTCAGGTATCACTGATGGATATAAGCTGTACCTCAGCTTCAATAGATACCATTAAACTCTTTAAAAAGGAATATGTAATTCACATACTGAATGAAATGGAAGAATGAACAATTATGAAACTGAGTGGAATTTAGTACAGCAGAAAAACAACAGTATCTAGTTCTATGTTTTATTTTGAAGATATACTTAACTGTACTTCCCGCATTTACTTTAATAGCCTTAGTGCATTCATTTAATAATGCAATTTTCAGATTTATAGAAATACCTGATGTTTATTCCAAACGACCTTAACAAGAATGGTGTTGACAGTGAGCATAAAATAAGGTCTCCAGCTGTCTCACTGAGAATATTTAAATGGTATGTAAATAAAGAATGGGAAAATGCCAATTAGGCATCATTGCATTGATTTATTGGTTTCATGACCATGGATTGGCGTCGTGATGGAGATCGTGCTGGTAGTGGTGGGGCTGCCAGTGGAATTGATGGTGGAGTGGAAGTACAGGCATGGATGGAGGTGGTGCTAATGATGATGGTGGAGTGGAGATGGAGGTGAGGTTCGGAGAGAGGGAGGAGTGCTTAGGGAGGCAATGAAATGACATTCCTGGAGAACATAAACTTTTCTGTGTGAATTGATCTCAGACAAGCAAGCAATGTAATTCATGTATCTGCTTGTTTTATTAATTGCCAATTTTAAAACTGGATAATTAAAGTTATCAATAACATTTTGGGGGATACTGATGCATTCACAGAATTTGGGTCAAAATCCTGAAACACCCTTGCTACAGCACTATGGACGGACCTGCACCACGTGGATTGCACTGGCTCAAGAAAACAACTCACCACTGCCTTCTCAAGGAGCAATTAGGGCTGGGCAATAAACATGGGCCTAGCTGATGACACCCATATCCTGGAATGATGTCAAGAAAAGGAACTGTTGTGCTGCTTTTTCATCTGTTCTATCAAGTGGAGAAATAGTAAAAGAAACCTTCTCGGATTGACTGACTTCACCAATTCATATCCTGTGTTATGGATCAGAAACTAATCAATTGTAATATCTGTCCTGGGATTGCGATTTGATTTTCGTTTCCATTACATCATGACTGTTCCTTTCATCCCTAATGTTACTGCCACTTGTTTTGGGATGGACGTAAATAACGAAAGCATGTCACTGGGAAGCTGTGCTTTTTCCTTGCACACAATATGGTCTCCTCTACACTGGGGAGATGAAACACAGACTGGGCAACCATTTTGTAGAATACCTATGTTTTGTCTGCAAAAAGCAACCCTGTGCTTATTGTTGCCTGCCACTACCATATTCCCTGGCTAACATCTCTGTCTCAGGTTCACAGCAGTCCTCCAGAGAAGCTCAGCACAAGCTGGAAGTACATCACTTCATTTTCTGCTTGGGGACCCCACTACCTTTGGGACTCAATATTAAGTTCAATAATTTTTGGGCCTGAGTACCTTCTCTCTTATCCTTACCCCAACCTCCACACACCAGGCTTGCCATCACATGGGCTGCTACTACACCAACCCACAGTCAGCCACTAACCTTCCCATTAACAGCTATTGATTCACCCAGGCTGATCTTTACCCATTCCTTTGTATGACCAATTGCTGTTCTGTCTCTCTCTGGGCTCCATCTCCACCTATCATTTACTCCTCCCCCTCCCCATTGCTCCACCCCATCTTCAGCATGTATACAAACCATTGCCTAACTCCAATCAGTTCTGTAGAAGGATTGCTGGACCCAAAACGTTAACTCAGCTTTCTCTCCACAGATGCTGCCAGACCTGTGGAATTCTTGCAGTAATTTATGCTTTTGTTTGTGCTTTTTCCCTTTTTTGTGCCCACATCGTGGAGCATTCATCGTGGGTTTTTTTTCCCTTCAGAGGATGTGCATGTTCTTTAGGCAGCAAATAATTCAACTGCTCATGTTTAATTCCGTCCAAATCATATTTGACCTATTAGACAACATAAAGCACTCTTTCTTCTAGTTTGATGCTATGTGATACAGAAATTTAAATAACTTGGATGCAGAGAGTCTGGATATCAATTGCATATAGGATTTCATTTACTGTTAAACACAGACCGTCTGGATACAATTCCTTGCCTGTGACAGTGGCTAATCAGCTGCAGTTTGGCAGCATGTGTTGTAAACGTGTTGAGCATATGTACAATATCTACATACAGAAGACTTTCTGATGTTTACAACATTGCATTCCTCATCTCATTCTTTATTCATTTGACATACAAAGTCACACAAGTATCGAAGCAATAATATTTATAGTATCATAAATAGGCATGTAACAACACTTCTGAATTATATTATGTTTAATTTGCATTTCATCTCCACACAGGGACCCTATAGTGAGACAGACTTCATAAGGATATTAATGCCTACAACATATTTCAAGAAACATTCAATCAGTACCTAAAACACACAAGCAGACAATCTACTTTTTCTTTTCTAAGGCTTCCTTGCAGATGCTTAGATTGGAACAGGCTGTGGTCTGGTGCCTTTACAATCGGTTTATTTGCCTTTAAGCCATTTGTCACAGTATCTAGAAAGAAGATGCCTTCGGGGCATTTGCAAAGTCACTCATCAGAGATTCTATCCCTTTCTACTAAACCGACCAATTGTATCTTTTGACAATGTCGGAGAAAATTGCACTATGAATAATGTAGCAGGGCATGTCAGGAACAGCACCAAGCATACATATATAAAAAAAAGAGATGTCAATGTGGTGAAGACACAACACAGGACTACTTACATACAAAGCAGTGTAAGCAGCAACCGCTAGACAGTGCTAGGCAGTCCCACAATGAATGACTCAGGTATTACTCTGCAGGCTACTAAATCCAGTGGTGGACAATTAAAAACTCAATAAAGAGATCCCCATCCTCAATGATGGGGTGCCTGGCACTTCAGAGCAAAAGGCAAGGCTTAAGCATTTGCAAGCATTATAAGCCAGAAATGCCAAATAAATAATCTGCCTCAGCCTCCTCCTGAGGTTCCCAGCATCACAGATGCCAGTGTTCTGACAATTTGCTTCATTCCATATGGATCAGGAAATGGCTGAAAATACATTTCATCAATAGTAACAAAGACGTATGCTTCAAACTTTGCTGTGCCCTTAAACAAGCTATTCCAGTACTGTTCTAACACTGACAACCACCTGCCAATGTGGAAAATTGCCCAGGAATATCCTGTCGAAAGGAAAAAAGCCGGACAAATGCAATCAGCCAGTTACCGACCAATCAGGAAAGTGATGGAAAATGTCATTGGTAGGGCTATCAGGCTCAGTTAGGATTTCACCAGATTCGCTCAGCTCCACATCTCATTGCAACCTTTAACTAAACTTGGAAAAAAGAGCTAAACTCAAGGAGAGTTGATGGCCACCATCATTAACATTAAGATAGTATTTGACTGGGTTTGGCATCAAGGATCCCTAATAAACTAGAGTAGATGGAAATCAGGGAAAACGTCACGCTGGTTTGAGTCATTACAAACACAAAGGAATATGTTTGTAAGATTGATCCTCATCAATAACCTTCCCTCTGTCATAAGGTCTGAGGTGAATATGTTCAATGATGATTACACCATGTTCTACACCATTCATTAAGCCCTAGATACTGAAGCAGGTAACATTCAGGCTTGAGCAGATAATGTATGTGCCAAGCAATAACCATCTGCAGCAAGAGAGAATACAAAGATACTATAGAATGGCAAAGTAATCATGCATGTATGTAAGTGGATGGAGTCTAGGAAATAAGGTTGAGGAATCACTAACACAGATTGGCATGTGGAATTATATTGTTGTGGTGATATCAGAGACCTTGCTGCAGGAAGCCAGGATAGGGTGTTAAGTATTCCTAACCATTGTTTTTAGGAAAGGCTTTAAAGGGGGATGTTTGGTGGTATTAGCCAAGAAAAGCATTGCAGGACTAGAAAAATAGGATATCTCAGACATTTAAAAGACAGAATTGGTTTGGGTAGAACAGAAGAACAAGGAACACTGAACACCATTGCTCAGTGGAGTGCACAGGCCGCCAACTACTGGGAAGCATGTGGAGGAAGAAGGTTGCAAGGAAATTACAGAGATTCAAACATTGCAGTGTAGTTATAGTGGGGGTTTATAATTGCTCAAATAGAGGCAGTGTCAAGGACCATGCTCCCTCTAAGGCTGCACAGCTGTGTGCGTGTGCAGCTACTCTAAGCTTCAACAATTGCTGTTGTCACGCCGATCACAACATTAACGCCCACTCCTAGAAGTCACTACTGCGCACCCAACTCAGAGGCTCATGCAGTCAGTCAGAAAATTAGAGGGAATACTGATCAAGGGCAGAAATAGAACAGCCTTCTTTGATTGTGTTCAAGAGAATTTTCTACATCAGAATGTTTCCTGTGCAACAATAAAAGAGGTGATGCTGGAAGAAGATGGACAAATTCAGTCAAATATCAGCAGAGGAAAAATTAGGGGACAGTGATCATTATATATCACAAGTTTTAGAATGATGGTGGGAAAGGATAGGATATCATCCAGGGTAGTGAAAACTAACTGTTTGGACAGCTGACTTCAATAGGGCAAGAAGGTAAGAGTGTCAGATAGACTAGAGCTAAGGTTTTGTGGGAAGAACGGTAACTGAACAATCACAAGATGTCTTCAAAGACAATATGGTTCATATACAAAAGGAAATGTGGGCCAAACAAATCCTAGATACAAAACATGATCGAAAATAAAATAAAGAAAAAGTGTGCTTCTGACAGCTGTCAGGCAGAAAATACAATTGGAAACTAAGCTGAACACAAACTGTTCAGAAAGAAAGCGAGAAATCAAATGAGAGCAAGGAAGGGAATATGAAAAATTTGTAAAAGGGAATCTCAAAGTCTTCCACAGGCACACAAATAGTAAAAGGGTGCTAAAGGTCAGTGTAGGGCCAATTAGCAGCAAACAGGAGATTCACACACTGAGGAAAAGGGTATAGCTAAAGTATTAAATGATTCTTTTGTATCTGCCTTTATCCAGGTAGCAGATGTTAGCCAGGTCATGGTGATAGAGGGGGAAGTTCAATTAATAAAAGGGTTAAAAATTGATAAGGTGAGGTATTGTTAACAAGGCATTGGACTATAGAATCCCTATAGTGCAGAAGCAGGCCATTTGGCTGATCAAGTCCACATCAATTCTCTGAAGACTATCCCATCTCTGTAACCCCACGTTTACCATGGCCAATCCACCTAACCTGTACATTTTTTGACTGTGGGAGGAAGTCAGAGCATGGCATGGTTAGAATGTGCAACCTCCACACAGACAGTTGCCTGAGAGTGGAATGGAATCCAAGTATCCTTGCACTGTGAGGCAGTAGTGCTAACCACTGAACTACCATGCCACCCCAGCAACGTACCTAAGGATATTGAAGGAAGTGAGAGTGGAAATTGCAGGGAAACTGGCGATAATCTTCCAGTCACCCCTGTACACAGGAGTGGGAGCAGAGGACTGGAAATTTGCAAACCTTACATTCTTGTTAAAGATGATTATAAAGACATAGCTAGCGATTACAGACCAGTCATTTTAAATGAGATAGTGAAGAAACTTCTTGAAACAATAATCTGGGACAGAATGAATAGTCACATGGAAAATATGGTTTAAACAGGTGAAGATTAAGAGGTGATGTAATTGAAGTTTTCAAGATCATGAGATTTCTGGAATTATAGCTATAGAAAAACTATTCATAAACAGCTGAAGAACGGCAGGACCCAGTTTTAAAAAGAGTTGCAAAAAAGTAAATGTGTTGTGAAAAGAAACTTTTCCATGCAGCAAGCGATTCAGGTCTGGAATAAAGTGCCGGGAACTGCAGCGGAGGCAGCTTCAGTCGGGGTATTCAAGAGACATTGGGTGATTATTGACATGGAAATAAAATGCCAAGTTACAGGGAAAAGGGAACAAGGATTCCATTAGGTCATCCTGGTCATTAGGCGAGCAGGTGTACATGTGATGGGCCAAATGGCTTTTTTCTGCGCCTTAACAACTCTGTGATTCTGCAAAATTGTTTAAATAAAGGATCCAAAAATAGGGTTGCTATGTTAGCTCATGACACAAAGATAGGTAGGAAAGTAAGTTGTGAAAAGGACAGCAGGAGACCAGGGAGGGATGTAGATAGGTTAGATGAGTAGACAAAGATCAGGAAAATGAAGTATGATGTGGGAAAGTGTGAAATTGTGCATTTTGGGAGGAAGTATAAAAAAGGAGCATGTTATTGAAATGACGAAAAGTTGCAGAGTTCAATTGCAAAGTATATTCTACTACATAAATTCCAAAAGGTTAGTATGCAGGTACAGCAAGTAATATAGAAAGTTTATATGTTATCATTTATTGGAATTGAAAGCAAATACATGGAAGTTACACTTCACTTATTCAGGGTATTATTGAGACCACATCTGAGGCATTATGTACTGCGTTACTCTCCTTATTTAAGGAAGAATTTAAATATTTGAGAAATAAGTCAGAGAAGGTTTACTAGACTAATACCAGGATCGAGGAATGTTTGGACTGGCTAGGTTTGAACCTGCTGGAAGGTAAGAGCTGAGTTAATGAAGCATGTAAGATGGTGAGGGATCTTGAGAGAGTGGATGTAGAAAGGAAATTTGCTATCATGGGAGAATGTAGAATTTGGGGTCATTTAAAACAGAGGTAAGGAGCATTCCTTCCTCACAGAGGGTATGTGAAACTCTTTACCCCAAAAGACAAAAGAACCAAAGAGTTTGAATACTTTTTTTATGGCAGGGTAGATAAATTCTTGATAAGCGAGCGGATTAAAAGTTATTGGGAGTGGGTGGGTACATGGAGTAATTGGATCAGCCATGTTCTTATTGAATGGTAGACCACAGTCCAGGGATGAGTGGCCTATTTCTGGTACTAATTTGTCTGTTTATAAAAACCAGGGTTTTGTGCACAGTGGCGCTTACCATTAACTCGTCATACACATTCACATACTTTCCCACAGTTGCAAGCCACTCCTTGTAGTTTCTGGCACTGGCACATGGCTTCCTGCCATATAGATCCCTCTCGTGCAGCATTTGTTTCACAGTCTTGGCACTTACATCGACTGTCTTTCTTTATTATAAACCAGTAACAAGTCAGCTGTTCCTCTGAGCCTTCCATTGCTCAGGTTTAGACGTCTTTGTGCACAACTCAAACTGATGAAAACCTGGTGACACGTGATGATACAATTTATAGTCAACCTCTTTAGAAAAGCTGTGAGGATGCTATACACAGAGACCATTCTTGATTGGGCTTTGCCCAGACAATGGAATACATATAAACACTGTCACCAAGGAATCTGTATATACTTTGCACTGATTATCATCTGAGTAACACTGCAAGGCAAAATAGGATAGACCTTAAAGATTTCTAGCGTGCACTGTAATTTTAAAAATCTTAACTTGGCTTACTTCTTTATGATTATTATTTTCACATGATTATATGGGTGTTGTGTTGTCAGTTTCTTCTGTGAAGCATAATGCAATTCTTTGAAAATAGGTTCTAACATCTTGTTAGCTATACCACATTTGAATATTTTACATGGACCGGATGAAGTGGGGCTGAATAATCCAAATTTTCATCGGATAGTTTTGTGTAATCTGTTAATTTGTTGAAAACATGGACAGGATGATTGTTCATTAAAAACTGTAGTTTTGTGGATTCATTCAAACTGTGCTATTCCCTGATCCCTACAGTGTGTACAATCCTAATTGCTATGAAAATCTACATTAGGATTCATTCAGATGGAAATAATGGCTAAGTTTGCTTATTATTTTTCAAAGCAACTCCATGTTTTACGTAACATCTCAGGGCATGCTCCAAAGGCATCAACCACACACACCCTATCTCGACAGACATTGGCATCCGACATGTACCGGTCTCTCAGAATCCTTAAGCTTATCTCTGATCAATTTGCATGATGCTTCTGCTCTTGAGTGCTATACCTTGAGCTGCATAGCAACTCTCATTGTAATGCTGCAGCAAGGACACTGTGCCCTCAGGGACATGCGCTCAGCTCAGGGACCTGACCAGGATGCATTCCTGGGTTCTTTGTTTGCTGTGATAATGCATACTAACTCCAACACACAGCATCTCTTTATTACATTGCCTTACCTAATCGTTGATTGCTTTAACTCCTTAGTCCGAAATACCAGGGCACATGTTATTTATGTATTGCCTTGCCATTTAGCACAAACACAAAGGCAGAATGGCTGTCATGGTTGAAAGTAGGCATCGGTTGAATTAACTTTGCTCGGGGGGGGTCCTGGCACAGTAAGTCAAAGGCAGCCTCCGATACCAGTCTAGGGGCTTGAACACAGCTAGTCAGCTGCTCAGGGCAGTCAGAGTGGGCGGGGGGGGGCTGTCCCCATAAGGGGTCAGAATCCAGATGTTAGGCAGCCTACCATGTAGCTTGAGTCTTTTAGTATTATTATGGGTTTATCTTTCTCTGGAATGAGACACAGGTATGAAAGTGGGTGATCAACTGTTACTTTTGGTGTGGGTGAGGAGGTGTCCCGAGCGAGTGATTAGCAAGCGCTGAGGGCATGCAGGTTTCAGGGGGGGAATCGGGGGCTTGGGTGGGTTAGACCAAGCAAGGGAAGATGATGGTGGCAATAGCAAAGTGGTAGAGGTTGAGCCTTGGAGAGAGCTGAGTATGGACACCAAGATAGTGTGTGGTATCGGAGAGAAGACGGTACTACTTTCACTGGCACAGTGGAGAAGGGCATTGATATTCTTCCTAAAGTGCAGGGCATTTCTCCAAATGGCTGAGACAGCTTTGACCTTGGTGTGAACCTCAGACCAGGCTGTCAAGGAGTGGTGTCATAGTCTTTTCTATTGGTCCTGGGGAATCAGAACATTCCCACCACCCTGTCAAGCAGGAGCTCCAGGTCCCTGCCCAGGAAGCTGGGTGACTACTTATCCCCACTTTCCATCTCTGTGGCAAATGACAGGAAGAGTGCAGAGCAACTCCAGACTGAAACTGCTTTTCTGGATGCACAATTGGATTTTAAAGATGGCGCAGATGCTGGTGAATTCTGGGATATCTGCTGAGTGTGAGCTGTTCAGGCAAAGGCATGTGATAAGATGGGATCGGCATTGTACTTTACCGTGATGTAGGGGTGGGACAGGTAGTTAATGAGGTGAGTCTGTACAATACAGAAAGAAATTTTACTTGGCCTCTCAGCAGAAGTCCTTCCAAAGAACTTGACATAACTCGAACTTAGCCAAAAAAAAGTAAGATTCAACCCATGATGGAGGGCGAGTTAAATGCTTGTTTGTTTTCGTATTTCATGACTGTAGCTCAATGAGATATAAAGGGGTAATTTTTTCTGCCTAACCCACACCTCAGGAAAATATCAGCTTGGAGAGGGTACTTATTTGCATCCCAACCAAATTGCACGAAGCTTAACATGATGGAATTTCTGAGTTCAACTCATTTGCACATGGGGTATAAGCAGTCCAGATCCCAGTGAGCCAATGTTGCCAAGACATCCAGCTCCTTGGCAGCACGATGGCTCAGTGGTTAGCACTGCTGCCTCACAGTGCCAGGGACCTGGGTTCAATTCCAGCCTCTGGCAACTATCTGTGTGGAGTTTGCACATTATCCCTGTGTCTCTGTCAGTTTCCTCCCACAATCCAACAATGTGCAGCTCAGGTGAATTGGCCATGCTAAATTTCCCATTGTGATAGGTGCATTAGTCAGGGGAAGTGTCAAGAAATAAGGGAATGGGTCTGGGTGGGTTACTCTTCAGAAAGTCGGTGTGGACTTGCTGGGCAGATGGGCTTGTTTCCACACTGTAGTGATTCCAGGATTCTCAAATTGGGACCAAACATGCAATTTTATCTAGGGTATGAGGAGGTCTCTTATAGATCCTTTCTTAGCATCTCCAGCCTTATGCGGCTACGCAACAAACCTTTGCCAAGTTTCCAAGGGTGGATTTCTTTTCTGTCAGACAGCAGGTTGATGTCTCCAAAAAGATGCCAGAGGCCTTATGATTTCAGTCCCATATCATGTATATTAAATTTGCCACCTGTTTGCTGGGTGCTCCAAGAAATGCCAAGGGAGGCACGAAATGTCTCCACTCACATCTCCTCTGCCTTGTGCCCCAGAAACTAGTGCAGTGAGGCCATTGGGCAGAGGCAAGTTCACAATTTTACATAGATGTCAGTAGACATTACAACATTTACACATACACTTACAACCATTGCAGCTCAGTGCTGTAACAAGAGCTGATGCAAGTGATGTACTAGTGAAGAGATTAAATAACAGATAAGTGCCAGAGGTAAACATTTATTATTCCAGGGTACTACAAATTACTTTGGAGCCTGTTCAGAAGATATCCTCTGGGGGCATAAGACATTGATTTGATGTTGTTGTGCCTGACAGGCCCCCTCTGTTTTGGTTCTAATATTCAGCGTATGTCAAAATGGACCACTCTGCCAATTTAATATGAAGTAACCATGCCTGGGGAGGTTAAACTAGAAGGTTATAGGAACGTACGGATTTTATAAGAACTAATGCCTCTATGGGCATACTGCAGTTTAACATGATACTCTTACATAACTGAAAGTATGTAAACAGTAATGTGTTGAAAATACAAGAATACATCATCCGCTGATAAAGGAAACTGTACAACAAATACAGATGGTTATTGATTACCCTCTGACAAAATATACCTTTTGTCTAATTAATGGTGCTCTATGTTGCAATATTGAAAGAATTTGTTATTGGACATAGTATGAATTTGATGTCAATGCACAATTATTCATTACAAAAACGCTGACAGTAGAAGGTTGCTGTTACTAACATTGCAGAAAGAATTTGGGCTCTGCATTAACTGTGGATGTGCATACTAAAGTAAATCTAGTCTCCAACTTTTGATGAAAAATCTGAATTTTGTGTCTTTGAAGATGGAAGAGTTTGCGCTTCATGGAACCTGTATGAGTCAGTTGCTCCTTTGCTCCTCAATGCTCCATGGCTGCCTCACTCATTCATTTCTCATAGAGTCATAGAGATGTACAGCATGGAAACAGACCCTTCGGTCCAACCCGTCCATGCCGACCAGATATCCCAACCCAATCTAGTCCCACCTGCCAGCACCAGGCCCATATCCCTCCAAACCCTTCCTATTCATATACCCATCCAAATGCCTCTTAAATGTTGCAATTGTACCAGCCTCCACCACATCCTCTGGCAACTCATTCCATACACCTACCACCCTCTGTGTGAAAACATTGCCCCCTAGGTCGCTTTTATATCTTTCCCCTCTCACCCTAAACCTATGCCCGCTAGTTCTGGACTCCCCAACTGCAGGGAAAAGACTTTGTCTATTTATCCTATCCATGCCCCTCATAATTTTGTAAACCTCTTTAAGGTCACCCCTCAGCCTCCAATGCTCCAGGGAAAACAGCTCCAGCCTGTTCAGCCTCTCCCTATAGCTCAGATCCTCCAACCCTGGCAACATCCTTGTAAATTTTTTCTGAACCCTTTCATGTTTCACAACATCTTTCCAATAGGAAGGAGATCAGAATTGCACGCAATATTCCAACAGTGGCTTATCCAATGTCCTGTACAGCCACAACTCCTGTATTCAATACTCTGACCAATAAAGGAAAGCATACCAAACGCCTTCTTCACTATCCTATCTACCAGCGACTCCACATTCAAGGAGCTATGAACCTGCACTCCAAGGTCTCTTTGTTGAGCAACACTCCCTAGGACTTACCATTAAATGTATAAGTCCTGCTAAGATTTGCTTTCCCAAAATGTAGCACCTCGCATTTATCTGAATTAAACTCCATCTGCCACTTCTCAGCCCATTGGCCCATCTGGTCCAGATCCTGTTGTAATCGGAGTTAACCCTCTTCGCTGTCCACTACACCTCCAATTTTGGTGTCATCTGCAAGCTTACTAACTGTATCTCTTATGCTCGCATCCAAATCATTTATGTAAATGACAAAAAGTAGAGGGCCCAGCACCGATCCTTGTGGCACTCCACTGGTCACAGGCCTCCAGTCTGAAAAACAACCCTCCACCACCACCCTCTGTCTTCTACCTTGGAGCCAGTTCTGTATCCAAATGGCTAGTTCTCTCTGTATTCCATGAGATCTAACCTTGCTAATCAGTCTCCCAGGGGGAACCTTGTCAAACGCCTTACTGAAGTCCATATAGATCACATCTATTGCTCTGCCCTCATCAATCTTCTTTGTTACTTTTTCAAAAAACTCAATCAAGTTTGTGAGACATGATTTCCCACACACAAAGCCATGTTGACTATCCCGAATCAATCCTTTCCTTTTCAAATACATGTACATTCTGTCCCTCAGGATTCCCTCCAACAACTTGCCCACCACCGAGGTCGGGCTCACTGGTCTGTAGTTCCCTGGCTTGTCTTACCGTCCTTCTTAAACAGTGGCACCACTCTCGTCTGAGTTTTGTTTATTGAATCATGCGAAGTAGAAGTTGCTGGCTAGGCCAACAGTTATTTCCCATCCCTCATTGCCCAGAGGGCAGTTTAGAGTCAATCTAATTGCCATGGGTCTAGAGTCACATGTAGGCCAGACCAGTTAACAATGGTAGATTTCCCACCTGATGGGACTTACGTGAACCAGAAGGGTTTATATAATGAGGGGCTGCAAGGTTACCATTATGCAAGCTTTATATTTCATATTCTTATTGAATTCAAGTTTCATGATCTGCTATGGTGGGATTCAAAACCATGCCCGCAGAGCCTCAACCTGTAGTCTGGATGACTAGATCAGTAGGCTGCTATAGGACTGGATAGCTTAGTTAGCTGTACAGCTGGTTTGTGACACACAGTTACACCAATAGTGTGGGTTCCATTCAGCACCATCTGAGGAAAGTCCCACCTTCTCAACCTCAGCCCTCAATTGAGGTGTGGTGACTCTCAGGTTAAACTCACCATGTGTCTTCTCTCTCTCTCTCTCTCTCTAATGAGGGAATGGGACTGTTTAGTTTATAGCTCTATGCTACTGTCAGTCTTATGATTGTGAATAAAAATTAAATTGTATGTACGCCTCCATGGGTTATTCTGTTTTTTGTCAGTGTCCAGTCTTTCTTCTCTGCTGTAGTTCACTGAAAGTCAAAGCCATTCACGTGGTGATGTCACCGCGATCACCAGTGTGGAAACACAATTTTTACTTCCACAGTTCTTGGACCACACATGCATTATAAAAAAATCTTTACTGAATTTCACTATTTTACAAGTTACAGCTGTGAGGGAGGAAGGGGCACAAACATCAGGAATAAAGCTGTCTACTCACATTTAAGTGACGTGTACAAAATATGTGAATCTCACCACAATCTACGAATCTTTTTCCTGATCTATTTTGCCCACAGGGATTAGCAGTCACTACTAATCTACTGCATTTGTGCAATGCTTTCAAACCTGGTACTTGACAGGCTTGAGCTGGGAAGGGAAGCTGCAACTATAAGGTATGGCTGAAATGAAAATATCTTCTCCAAGAAAGACAGATGGACAACTAAATAAGGCCTAAGCATCAGACTGTGAAATATCTGGATGTTACTGCCTTTTGTGTTCTTTCTTCAAAATAAATAACCTGAGGTCAGTTTGCTCCTACCATCGTATAATATTTCCCATTGTAGTGAAGTGTAGAATGAGGATACCTTTCTGCTAAACAGTTCCAACTTTGTCCGAACACATCTTCAGTGTGCTGTTAACCTTCCCCATTATTCCGAATTATACTTCAATCCTCCATAATGACCATGTATAACAGTAAGCCACTGACTTTCGTAAAGGTTTCAAAATAGACAAATCAATCATAACCATAAAGCCTTACTTTGATTAATATAAGTAATATATCTTGGAGTAAGTTGTTGTGGCAAGATTTGATAATGAGCACATAATTTTTAACTGTAATTAGTAAAACAGTATTCTGTTGAATCCCACAAGTTTAAAACTAGCCAGTGCCCTTTTTATGGCTCTAGTCTGTTGCCTTATCTCTTTCAATCGTCTTATTGACCAAACAGGAATAGCTTTGTTTATAATTCATTGCAGTAAAATGCATTTTCATGGATGTGACAAATATCATTTTTATTGTGACTTGTGGAAACAGAGCTCTTGCTAGTATTTGTGCTGCATTACTGGTGCTAAACAGAATGGATTCCCTGCCCGAATATCAAGCAGCCCAAAAATAGGAAAGAGCTATGATAAAAACAAATCAATAAATATGTCGGGCATACTGAAGTTTCTGAAGCATAAATAAAACACACAGAGCCTTGAGATTTTGATTTAGGACCTCAATGTCCACAGTAAAACTGTGCTAAATGACAATATGCATATGTTTTTACTTTTAAAATGTTGCCAAATTGGATGTGCAAATCAAAATCACGAACAATACCATGGTTTAAGGCTCCACAGGGTTCTGCAGTAACATGTTGTGGGTACTGTACTCATAGGAGTATCAATATTGAACATTAAGTCGCTAAGGATCAAGGCTGTAGGTCAGGAAATTACCACAGACACAAAGCTAAATATACAATCTTCCTGTATCAGGCAATCATGATTTCCAGCAGATTTGAAATGACATTTTAACCACTTTAATTCAAAGAAGCTCTGTCTAAGGAGCATAGTGTGTGCCATGGAAGAACTTGTGTTTTTTTTATTTTGGGTTGGGTTTTCCTATAATTGAGTGCATGTTTGACTAACTACACTGAATTCTTTAGGTCAGTTGTTTGTAGAGACAAACTGATGGAAGGAAATAATTTACCTTATGGGATCAGTTACCTGATTTAGGAGTTTACTTTATAAAAAATTGCTTCAGAATGGTTCGGTGAGCTAACAGCTGCCACACAACAAACCTGGTTTCCAAAACTAAACCATGTGTAGACTGAAGGGAAACATATGCACATTTTTGTCCGAATTTTACTTCAAGTAATTAAACACTTTCTTTTCACTTCCATTTTTTTGACAGGAATAAATAGTTCATATTCACCATCAAATGAGATTATGTGTAAAGTTTGTTAAGCTAATTATGATGATTGTGTCAACCCTTTCTGGGAAATTGGCTGCACGCTTATTTATTTCTATTTAATGGTTTATTGAATTTTTGATTAGGTGAAGACTGTTTAAACTCTAATTGCTTTTGAGTGGTTTTGCAATCTTTTTCTGAAGAAATGGAGCACAAACTGTTTCTTTCCCCTTACCCCTGTTACCAGCTTAATGATTCCAGGCCATATATTTGGTCTCAGGTCCCTGCTGTTTATGAATTGTAACTGTACATTTGCCAGTCTTTATTGCGATCCTACAGCGTAATTTCTTAAAAGCCCTCATTCCATACGCTCAGACCAAATTCATCTGAGCAATGATTTTGATGTCAATGCCAGGATATTTCTGGCTAGGGAACAAAATTATTAAATATAATCAGTTGTACCTTGTGCTTTTATTATCAATTTGACCCTTACTTTGGGCCAAGCAACCTGTAAAGAACATCAGCTGAATTATAAGGTGGTAATTAAATGGAACAGCTCTGCCAATATCACACACCTTGAGAGGAATAAATGGATTAAATTTCCTATTTGAACCCTAAAGAGTGCCTTAAAATTACAGACAAACATGTATTTATGTTTAAATTATTGTGGCTTAAAACCTGTGATTCCATTGCCACTTAAACATGAACATTATGCAATGTAAAACAAAGGATAATTTTTCTTTCATGACCATGACCTGAGAGTGTATTTTGTGCAGTGAGAGTGCAGCTACTTCTTGTACATTGACTTGATCTTGTGTGGTGTACGCAATTACAGGGCTAGAAATTGTTGTTTGTTTTCCACATCTTCTGGGTCCAAAAAAGAGGGGACACAAAGTTAATTTGCACATCGCTGTATTCCACACTGGAATTGCACCCGACATATGACGTGTTGTTTCAGGCACTCAATATTGCAATAAAACAAATGTAGGCTTCATTTCAAGAGGTCAATAATAGCCCTACACCTGAGCCATTTTGCAATACTGTTGTCTGTGACTGCTTGAAATGCCAAGTCCTCAATCTGATATGCACAGCATGGTGTGTGCAACTGTCACAGCTGGATTTTAAAGAGATTTTGGGTCTCCACATAGCTGGATTTCTCCATGATCTTTCATGTTGTGTTCAAGCTCACTATCAGGCAAGCCGCTGGTCCATATGGATCTCCACATGTCTTCTCGTGCATTGGGGCATCCCTCCATGTCCTCAGCTTTTTTCTTTGTCATAAACCTAGTGTGAAAGCTCTCTCTTTTTCTCTCTCTGTCAGTCATCCCACATCCCTGTCTTTGTTCATCTGCACAAATGCTAGGTGCATGTCCATGTGTTGCCTGCACCACGCGGGGTGCCAGATCCTGAGGTTGAGATGGTAAATGTAAGGTCATGTGACACTTCCTGTTCTCCAGTGTTGACCTCTTCTCCCTGTTCTGCTCCCTGAGGGCAGAGTGGAGGATTTTGGTCCAAAATAGAATAAAGGGATGAGAGTTAGCTTTAAGTGTCATGGTTAAGCGGAGACAGATGAGTAGCTTCTGAAAGCAACAGTAATTTGTCAGGCATAGTAAAAGCGAGATTTACATGAGAGGGGAATGAGAGGAAGGTGGTTTTAAAAAATCACAGTTTTTTCTCCAACCAGAGGAGATGCTCCAATCTTAACATGCCCACTGTCTGCATTACCCTCAGCTGATCAAATAGTCCCAGCACATGTCTGCCTGAACTAAATGCTCCCTGTAGTTACAGGTTATGAGTTCACCCTCCAAGAGAGCCTGTCAGTGTTGGAGAAGTGAGAAGGTCTAAGAACGCTCATGCAAATATAAAATTCTTCCAGTGCTATGTGAAAGGTGTAGATTGTTGAACAAAATAAGAATGAATAACATAACAGGTGTAGGGTGTAATTTTAGGAGCAGGTGCAGCAGTATACTACAGTGAATCGAGAAGAGTGGGGGATGACTGAAGCAGCCAAGGCTTGTGAAAATGGGAAGTAACAGCTAGCTGGTTTACAACACAGTGTGATGACAATGGCGTGGGTTCAATTCCCACGCCAGGTGAGGTTACCATGAAGGATTCTGCTTCTCAAACTCTGCCCTCACCCCGAAGTGTTGTGACCCTCAGGTTAAGCCACCACCAATAGACAATAGACAATAGGTGCAGGAGTAGGCCATTCTGCCCTTCGAGCCTGCACCATCATTCAATATGATCATGGCTGATCATCCTTAATCAGTATCCTGTTCCTGCCTTATCTCCATAACCCTGGATTCCACTATCCTTGAGAGCTTTATCCAACTTTCTTAAATGAATCAAGAGACTGGGCCCCCACTGCCCTTTGGGGCAGAGCATTCCACACAGCCACCACTCTCTGGGTGAAGAAATTTCTCCTCATCTCTGTCCTAATCTCTGTCCTAAACCAGTTGTGTGTTTCAGTCTCTAATGGGAAAGTAGCCCTATATGCTGGTAAACTATGTCAGAAGTCAGACGACACCGGGTTGTAGTCCAACAGGTTGCTCCGAAAGCTTGTGATTTCAAATAAACCTGTTGGACTATAATCTGGTATCATCTGACCTCTGGCCTTGTCCACCCCAGTCCAACACCGGCACCTCCACATCCTGTTAAGACATTTACAACTTTACCTTATCTGCACTTCAAAAGTCGTCCTTAGAGTGTAAATGGCTGAGGGCTTTCTGATTACATGAAAAGGCGATAGATAAATGCAAGTAGCTTTTTACCACCAATCTTTGCTTTTATATTGGCTACCTAATGGTGAGGTGAGCCTTGTGATATAAATCACAACCTGTGGTTCTGCTGTAGTTATACTGCACATACTTTGTTATTAAATTATTAAAACTAATTTCATTGTAATAAAAACTGTTCACTTTTACCATCTTCGTATACCTCCAGCATCACCTTGTAATGAATTACACAGAGAAGCTTATTATCTTGCATATAGTTTATGCTCATTGAAGATATCTTTCTTTGCACTTTTGAAATACAGAATGAACATTCTGATGTTGCACTAAGCTATTTACCATGTGCTATCCAGTTTACAGTGTCAGAGCTTTCCTTTATGACCTCCTAAACCTTGTTACAAATTTGCCAACTGCCCTTTGACATTTCTTAATGAAAGGTTATATAACTTCAGTCTCACTTCATTTTCCAACACCAGGCCTGTTACTCCATACTTTTTTATTAAGATCGGTTGTGGTTACATTCACAATCGGGATGAGATCCCTGGGGTATTAATTGCAAGTGTGGCTACTGTTGCAGACACCATCCAAGAATAAGGGGAATTTTAAACTGATACAATTTGTGCAAATGTCAAAGAATTTAGAGTATTGAAGGCTTGGTGCCTCACATAGTAGAGTCTAACTGTTTATTGCGCTTGATCACATCTCTCAGAAAAGCACTTTGCTTAAATTGAATTACTTTGATGTGCAGTACGTAGGCTATTGCTGTCACCATTGTCTGTACAATACTATTCAAACATCGCTGATGGTCTGTTAATCCATGTTTAAGCAGTTGAGAGGGAATGTTGGTTCGGATAGCAGTTTAAAATCAAACTCCCTGCTCTTTCCTGAATAATGCAATAGGATCCTCAACACCCACACAAAATACAAGTGGCTGTCAGTTTACAGTCTCACCTGAGGGGTGACATTTCTTCCAATGCTTATATTTCCTCATTCATCCATTAGAGTAAAAATGTAACGTCCCCGCCAAAGTCTTACCAGATCATAGGTCTGCTGTCTCATTACAGAGGCTGGTGGTGGTTTAACCTAGGGTCAGCATGCCACAGGCGAGGGGAGAGGTTGAAAAGGAGAGTCCCTCGTGGTAACCTCAGCCTGTGCGGGAATTGAACCCACGCTGTTGACGTTTCTCTGTATCACAAACCAACTGTCTAAACTCACCGACCCCTTCTATTAGTGCAGTGACCTAGTCTGTACAGTTTCTTCTGAGCTTGAAAACTTGCAACAAACATTCTGATTCTGAGGTGAAATGGCTTGAAACTGAACTAGTCTCTAGTAAGAAAAGAACAGCAGCCAAAGTTAAGGTTATTTGTTTGAAAATGGCAAGAATTGCTCAAGGTAATTGTTCTTTATCGAGTTTGCAAGTGAAAAGTTATTTTAAAAAGCTGCTTTTTGATTGGTTACTAGTCATGAATCATCTCTGTTACTTTTTCAGGAGAAATTTGTGGTAGATTTAGATGTAGACAAATGAGGATGTACAAGTGATTTTCCCTTTATTGTTAAGTTTGAGCTCAGGTAGAATTTTCACTCCTGATATCAGGATGAGAAAGGACATGAGTAAATGAGTAGTTTTGTGCAGCCGCCTTGTTTGCTGGCTTATAGGCATCACAGGACCCATTTCACAGAGGTACGCACTGCCATAAGTGGGGAGTGGGATGATTACATTTGAGGTGAGTTTCGAGCCAATGATCAAAGACAAATTTGCCAAATGTTGTAGGGAAGAAAGCAACTGGCTGGAGGCATCCTTCCTGCTGCAGATTAGAGGGTAAGTGCTCCAGGATATCTTGAGATGCTGTCTGCTTTCCGGGTGACATCTATAGCTGCAGCTATGCCTCTCCACACAGAGCTCCCCTAAAATGCTGGTCATTTCTGAGAGGGCACCTGAAGATGATGGAAGTGCCTCCACCCTCACCAGCTGCAATGGCAGGCTTCAGCACCCTCTGTGCCAGAAGAGTTCCTATTGATGCTTTCATCTTCTAGATGCTAAGTAACAAATTGACAAATCAGTGTAGAATCACCACTGAGAGTCTGCTCCCATCGCAGGATAGGCTCCACACTTCCCAGTGAACCCTCACATTGATGTCCAGACTCAGAAGTCACAACCCTGCCCTTTCACTTTTGTGATAATGAGCAGGTGAAATGAAAGAAAAATTGTGCCTACTTTGCTGTGAATAAAGCATTTAATATTCACATTAGGATTCTGATCAAGAACTGCAACAGTTTGCATTTATGTCAGACCTTTACATACATAAAACGTAATTTCACAAAGGCACAATCAGAATCCCAGAGTTCCATTGGCTAAATTGGAGGGAGTTTGTGTACAGGTGCCTGAGAGAATCACTCATTGATCTGATAAACATCTTAATCTTCCAATCATTTTGCCTAGTTGTTAGCTGGATTGAAGGACATATGGGTTTGCAGGCTCTTGATCTAATACTATGGCCTTTGGAAAGTGAGTTGCTGATTCTGTTTATATTGTAAAGTACATTGCTTAAACCAAAAAATGGCAAATTAGGGCAAGTTCTAATCATTTTATGTGGGTCCTCTGGATAAGGACAATTTATAGGATTCTGTCATCCAAATGCGTAGAAAACATGTACAGTATATGTTGAGGGTTAAAACCTACCTTGTTGACCAAGCTTTTAATGGGAATGAACACTTACACAGGTATAAGATAGAAAAAATGTAAACTAAGAGCAGGAATAGGCCATTGAAGTCTATTCTGCCATTCAACATGAGCATGACTGATTATCTACCTCAATGCTCTGCACCTGCTGTCTTTATAAACCACTTGACATTCTTAGTGACTAGAAATGTATATATTTTTTCTAAAAATATTCAATGAATCACTCTCATCCAAAGTCTTCTGTGATGCAAAATTCTGTAGGCTCATCACCCTCTGAGTGAAGAAATTTCTCCTCAACTCAGCCCAAAATGGCCGATCCTGAGAGTATGACTCCTTTTTCTGCACCCACAGGCCAAGGGGAAATATTATCCCTGCATCCATTCTGTCCAACCATATCCGAATTTTATGAGATCCCTTCTCATTCTTCTAAACTCTGGTGAATGAAGGCCCAGTTGACCCAATCTGTCCTCATTTGACAAGCATGTCACCCCAGAAATCAGTCTGGTAAACCTTTGCTGCACTTTATGGTCTGAAAACCAAAACTGCATACAGTACTCCAGGTATGGTCTCACCAAAGCCCTGTACAGCTGCAGTAAGATTTCCTTGCTCTTGTTATCAAAGCCCTTAGCAATGAAGGCTATTGCAGTATTTCCCTTCCCAACTGCTTATCGTACCTATGTACTTGCAGTGACCAAATACAGGGACACCCAGGAGGGCTCCTGTGATGCAATGGTGGTGTGCTTATCTCTGGGTCAGAAACCTGTGTTCAATTCTCACCTGCCCCAGACATGTGTCATAGCCTGTTTAAAAAGGATGATTAAAAATATCTACAGGGATATCCAGGTCTCTTTGTACATTAATATTTCCCAATCTATCACAGTTCAAATTGTGCTCTATCATTCTGTTTTTCTCAATGAAGTAGACAGCTTCACACTTACAGTCATAGAGATGTATAGCATGGAACCAAACCCTTCAGTCCAACTCATCCACACTGACCACATATCTAAATTAATGTACTTGGCCTATATCCCTTTAATCTCTTCCTAATTCATATACCCATCCTTTTAAATGTTGTAATTGTACATTATACTGCATTTGACATGTATTTTTCCACTCAACTTGTCAGAAGCTTACTTACATCCTCCTCACTATTAATAAAACCACATGGTTTCTGTGCCATCAGCAAACTTGGAAATATTCCATTTGATTCCCTCATCTAAATCATTGCTGTATATTGTGAATAGTTAGGGGCCAAGCACTGATTCCTGTCGTACTCCATTTACCACTACATTCCACTCCAGAGAGGACCATTTATTCCTACTCTCTGTATCCTGTCTGCTAACCAATTCTGAAACCATGCCAGTTTAATCCCATCAGTTTTCATTTTACTCACTAACCTCTTATGTGAGACACTATCAAAAGCTTTCTGAAAATCCAAATAACTTCATCCACTGGTCCTCCCTCATCAATCTACTTCTTACATTCTTCAGTAAGTTTATCAAGTATGATTTCCCATTCGTAAATCATGTTGGCTTTATGAAATGGTATTGGTATTTTCTAAGTGTCCTGTTATCTCATCCTTCATAGTAGATGCCAGCATTTTCCCTATTCCTGATGGTGGGCTAACCAATTGTAATTCCCAGTTCTTTCCCTCGTTTTCTTAAATAGTGGGTTCACACTTACCACCCTCCAATCTGCCAGGATTATTCCAAAAAGCTACAAAACTTTGGAAGATGACAAAAAACACATACACTGTTTCCATGGCCACCTCCTCTTGTAACTTGGGATGGAGATTGTCAGGTATTGGGGCAGAGGGGGTGGGGGCTTGAGTTCAATATGTATTGATCAGTACACTGAGAAAAACTTCCCTTTTCTTAGTATCCTGGGAGCCTTTGCATTCAATTAAGTTAACAGGTGGTGATTTGATTTAACATTTCATCAGCAGCTCTGACAGTGTGGCACTTCTTCTATCCCATCCTAGAGTCCCAGACATTGAAAATTGTTTTGTATTCTAGCTCTGGTGTGCAAATTGAACCAGGCCCTTGGTGTTTCAGAGGCAGAAGTGCTGAACCACAGACTGGCATAAAATTTAATGCATTTATAACATTTTTTGTGTTCCTGTTTAGGCTTCTGCATGCACTCACCACCATCCCCCTCACTTTTAGTTGTAGCCTGCTGTATGCCATAGACAGAAGAGCAAAGGTGTAGGACCACACCACGTGCTAAATTTGTTGCAGACCCCGATTCATTGACCTTCACCTTCGTGGGTCTATGACTTTGATGGTTCTATGCAGCCTGAGTCATTTACGTTTGAGTTCTGCTGACGGATGCAGAGTGGCAGTTCAGCGGCTGCTGCACTCTGCCAGAGCAAGAGTCATCCAAAAGATTTTCCATCAGACATGCAACACTTTTTTTGGGCTGTTTTAGTGGGGTGTTTAAGCATGTGAGCTGAAGCTGCATCAATCCGACGACATCCACAGTCCTTGCTGAGATGCCTGTGGGGAGCACTGCAATCACACTCGCCTCACATTGAATGCTGTCTCAGGCTGCAAACGCAGTTTCCACTGGCACAAATACTATTGTACACCTATTAAAACCTGTCATCCTCCTGTCCTGTAATGAAGAAGACAATGAAACTGGTGTCTGTCGCTCTGTAACCCTCATCAGCTGATTTGCCAGAATAAAGGAGACAAAATTATAGTCACATTGGATATCCTGTTTTGATGAAAAAAAAGTGATCTTTATTCTCAAATGGTCAAAAAATAAATACCCTCCCCCTTCAATCTTGTTCTTCGATTTTGCTTTTCTTTTGTCTGAAAAATCCTGGCGATCTCAATACGTTAATTGATGTCGTTTCAATTCATACTTTTAAATGCAGCATTAAAACAGTCATAACACGCTGTATGTTTGATGGCGAATTGGTCTAAATTACATTTGTTTTTTGATGACTGCGCCACTGAAAGAACCAGGTGCCCAGGTCAGATTAAGTCTTACAGACATAAAAGGACGAAGCCCATGCAAAACAGAGCCACTGATTGCATCAGTTTGTACTGAAATCACTTTTTTATTCATCTAGGTGAAGATTACAATGTAATGTACGGAACAGATGGAGATAAGAGTCGTTGACAGCCAATTACAGCCAACTGAAGTGATTAATAAAGCTCTTCAGTTTTGTATAACTATCTCTGCATCCAACTGCAAATTGCATCTCATCAGTGCTTGCAGAAGGAAGTTAATAACAGACTGATTCATTTCGAACTTACTGTCACTCAAGCATGCAGCTTTACAAGAACACTGGTATGCTAATGTCAAACAATTTTGTGGAAAAATTGTATTCTCCTGGAAGCGCTGAAAGTGCTTTGCACCTTGGAGCCCAGGAATAGATTCTGAAGAAAATCTCTTAAAACATGCTGGCTGGAAGTAATACAGCGAGAGAGAGGGAGAAAATAGGAGCGCAGCAGTCAGAATATTGCTTTTAGTGGACAGTTATGCAGGGCTCCATTTAGAAAAATCTATTACTGTTTCTTTTTAACACACAAAAGAAATTTCAGACTTCGGAAATTTTCAGGCTGTCTGAGGTCTCCGACGAAGGGAGTGGGATGGGGAGGGGGCATATTAAATGCTGTTATGATGGAAATTATTGGTCACTTACCTGCGTTCAACCTTATTTTCTGATTTCAGTCCCCTGCTATTTTAAATTAGACTCCCAACATCCTTTGAGTTGAATCAGCGCTCTTTAACCTCTCTGCATTCATATTCACCACCTGTAGCACGAAATGATCTGGAAGGGGGGAATCTCACATCTTACCTGCCTGACTTTGGAGAAATTCTTCCCTAAAGCCTTTTCCTTAAGTCCATGTAGAGCTGTTTTATGCACTTATGTATGACACACTCACATTCACATATGCACTGAGCATGTTCTGTCACACTGTACAGGGAGTCTGTAATTTTGCAGGCTGGACTGTGGGCCTTGTTTTTAAAGAAACATTTACTTACGTAACATTTCTAAAATAATTCCTCTGTTCAGCACTTTGAGAATTTTGAGTGGAAAAGAAATGCTGTATAAATACAATTCTTTTCAAAAAGAAAATTAGGCAGAATGTTTAATGTCTGCATAAAACCCTCACATTTCTCATGTTCAAACCATTTTAGTCAACTGAAACCAGGCAGCTCACCAGCATAAGGGACACCATTCCTTAATAAATAAAAGTATTTCCGTTAACATGATTTGGAGATGGCGGTGTTGGACTGGGGTGTACATAGTTAAAAATCAAACAACACCATGTCATAGTCCAACAGATTTAATTGAAAGCACTAGCTTTCGGAGTGCTGCTCCTTCATCCGGTGGTTGTGGAGGACACAATTGTAAGACACAGAATTTATAGCTGTAAACTTTTGCTATACATTTTGTGTCTTACAATCGTGTACTCCACAACCACCTGATGAAGGAGCAGCACTCCGAAAGCTAGTGCTTTCAATTAAACCTGTTGGACTATAACCTGGTGTTGTGTGATTTTTAACCTTTTACAGTTAACAGGTTTACATCTCCTCCAGGCACCTCGGGTTTGACCCTTAAGCCCGGTATTAACAGTGCCTTGGATTACAGCAGATCTGTCTATTTTCATTGCCAGGTCTCTGGGTTTGCTACAGGCAAGTGACTGATTCCAGTCCTCATTTATTTTGATTCACACACTTGGAAATCCACTCATCCTGCTCCTAAGCAGGATTGACACTAATTAGTCTTTTGGCAGCCAACAGTATGGATTTGAGCTCAAAGTGAGCAACAGCTACCAAGAACCACTGAGCATAATATTATGTAGCACACCTCACTATAAGATTGGAGTATATTAAAGGCCAGCAGAACCATTAGGCAAATAGGTGATCATCTAGAATAGAGTGGTGCTGGAAAAGCACAACAGTTCAGGCAGCATCCGTGGAGCAGAAAAATCGATGTTTTGGGCAAAAGCCCTTCATCAGGAATACAGGCAGAGTGCCTGCAGGGTGGAGAAATTTTTTATCTCTCCATCCTGCAGGCACTCTGCTTCTATTCCTGATGAAGGACTTTTGCCCAAAACGTCGATTTTCCTGCTCATCGGATGCTGACTGACCTGCTGTGCTTTTCCAGCACCACTCTAATCTAGAATCTGGTTTCCAGCATCTGCAGTCCTTGTTTTTACCTAGATCATTAGAAAAGCAGAATCTGCTTGAGTAGGATATAACATTAACTGAGCTGGTTATGAAACTATATATGGAAACAAACAGGCTTCAGCAGTAGGATTGGAACGTCTAGATCTATTAGCATACATCCAAATAGACTAAAACATCTATTTATTTCCATGTATTTACACTAAAATCTTCCATAATTGAAATTTTTTATTCCTTATTTTATTTATGCAATGACTTTGAAATCTGTGCATCTGCTTGACTATTCGAAATGTGTGAACCAGTAAATAACATAACTTAATCAATTTGCCACTGTACAGTAATGATTAATGATTGTATAAGTTGTGCATAAAAGTATCCAGGAAGGAATAGTCCCAGACCCCGAGTGATGCGGACATTGATGAGTAAGGTGGGAGATTTTTGTGAAATGGCCAGTGAGACTTGACACTGAGACCAGGAAGTTCCCAATTTCCAGCAAAGTGTTGAATGATGAGCAAGATTCTCACTGGTGAGTGGCGAGAAGCAGAGTCAATGGGCTAGGGGATCTCTTCTGCTCTGTATGATTCTATCATCTTATGATTAGCCAGTCTCGTCTCATTGATAGTTTCCCATTCTCCCATCCGCCAAATAGAAACTGGACAGTAGAGTGGGGGTCTGGTGACTCCAACTCGCCACTTGCATCTTGAACATCTCAGGGTACACTCCATGGGCAACAGCCACACACTCCCAAACTCATCTACTGGCCTTGGCATTGGAGTCATATCAGCCTCACTGAACTCTTACGCACATCTCCAATCCACAGGTTCAGTATGTCAATGCTGTTGTTTGGAGCATTGCACTGGCACTTTTCATTGAAATGCTGTTGCACACAGGGACAGTCTCCCACCTGAAGGCTTTCACTCGAGTGCACCTCAGGGATTGTTGGCGATCCCTTTGTACTTATAGTTTGCATCTACTTAGATGCTCACAGCATCATTTGCCTCCTCGGTCAGAGCCTAAAATAATTCCATCTTGACTTGCTGTTTAGTGCAGACACAAAGCCAAGCACCTTGACATGCATGGCAGCAGTGATCAGTTAAGGGGCTGTGCTTACTGCTGTACATCAACATCACTGTGTTCCTTCAATCTCACACTGTCACTATTCACCAGGAGTGTAAGTGACAAATGCACTGCATGTGCATCAACCAACTGACCCTGTCTCAGTGTCTAAGGGGAGTAGAGATCAATCAAGTCAAAGGAAACACTTAATAATAACATTTCATAATAAGTTCAAGGGCACCCTCTACTATCATTCCAGGAGCTTGGACACAGTCAGTCAGCTGCCAGCAATGGGCAGAGTCAGGGGATCCATACCTCTCCAATCCAGACTGTGGGCCATGGACAGCCCTGTGGGCTCTGTGTAACCAGCCCATGGAATGGGCCATGGACAGCCCTGTGGGCTCTGTGTAACCAGCCCAGGCGGTGGGCCATGGACAGCCCTGTGGGCTCTGTGTAACCAGCCCAGGCAGTGGGCCAAGGACAGCCCTGTGGGCTCTGTGTAACCAGCCCAGGGAATGGGCCAAGGACAGCCCTGTGGGCTCTGTGTAACCAACCCAGGCGGTGGGCCATGGACAGCCCTGTGGGCTCTGTGTAACCAGCCCAGGCAGTGGGCCAAGGACAGCCCTGTGGTCTCTGTGTAACCCGCCCAGGGAATGGGCCAAGGACAGCCCTGTGAGCTCTGTGTAACCAGCCCAGCGAATGGGCCAAGGACAGCCCTGTGGTCTCTGTGTAACCCGCCCAGGGAATGGTCCAAGGACAGCCCTGTGGGCTCTGTGTAACCAGCCCAGGCAGTGGGCCATGGACAGCCCTGTGGGCTCTGTGTAACCAGCCCAGGGAATGGGCCAAGGACAGCCCTGTGGGCTCTGTGTAACCAGCCCAGGCGGTGGGCCATGGACAGCCCTGTGGGCTCTGTGTAACCAGCCCAGGCGGTGGGCCATGGACAGCCCTGTGGGCTCTGTGTAACCAGCCCAGGCGGTGGGCCATGGACAGCCCTGTGGGCTCTGTGTAACCAGCCCAGGCGGTGGGCCAAGGACAGCCCTGTGGGCTCTGTGTAACCAGCCCAGGCAGTGGGCCAATGACAGCCCTGTGGGCTCTCTGTAACCAGCCCAGGGAATGGGCCAAGGACAGCCCTGTGGGGTCTGTGTAACCAGCCCAGGCAGTGTGCCAAGGACAGCCCTGTGGGCTCTGTGTAACCCGCCCAGGGAATGGGCCAAGGACAGCCCTGTGGGCTCTGTGTAACCAGCCCAGGGAATGGGCCAAGGACAGCCCTGTGGGCTCTGTGTAACCAGCCCAGGCGGTGGGCCATGGACAGCCCTATGGGCTCTGTGTAACCAGCCCAGGCGGTGGGCCATGGACAGCCCTGTGGGCTCTGTGTAACCAGCCCAGGCGGTGGGCCATGGACAGCCCTGTGGGCTCTGTGTAACCAGCCCAGGCGGTGGGCCATGGACAGCCCTGTGGGCTCTGTGTAACCAGCCCAGGCGGTGGGCCATGGACAGCCCTGTGGGCTCTGTGTAACCAGCCAAGGGAATGGGTCATGGACAGCCCTGTGGGCTCTGTGTAACCAACCCACAGCATAGCAGGAAGTCCACTGGGGAGCAGTACAGATTATTCAGGGGTCTAGTCAGACATTGGTTTGGACTGTTCACCTGAGTCACTCAAGGGTTCTAGGCCATGGTCTGTCCTGGCTCTCCATCCACTAAAATTCCAAGGAGGGGAGATGGATTATCAGGGACCACTGATGTGGGAGAGAAGCTGGAGAACTCAATTGTAGGGATTGGATGAAGCATGCTTGGATAACATTGTAGAAGGAGCAACTCAAGATTTAAGTGAGCAGAGGGAGCAACAGAGTGGAAAAGGGTAATGTGGGAGGGAGGGACATGAGCAGTCAGAAACACTCTGGCTTCAATGGGGGAGATAGTGGACTATTACATCCAGCCTGTTGACCCACTGTGCCTCAGGGTGGAGAAAATGGGGAGATGAACAGTGAGTTGGATAAATTAGATTTGAACTATGAGAAAGGTCCAAACTGATGATGCTAACAGGGAGGGGTTGCACATTTGGGCTTCATCAAGTTAAGAGGCTGAGCCCAAGAGCCACTTGATAACAGTGACTGCTGATTCCTCCCATCATGCTGTAATGAACAAGTGTACAATGGAGCTGAGGGAGTGCAGCGTAGGTTCACAAGGTCAAATACTGGAATGATGGGACTACCTTACACTGAAAGACTGGAGCAACTGGGCTTGTATACCCTTGAGTTTAGAAGACTGAGAGGAGATCTGATTGAGACATATAAGATTATTAAAGGATTGGACACTCTGGAGGCAGAAAACATGTTTCCGCTGATGGGCGAGTGCCGAACCAGAGGACACAGCTTAAAAATACGGGGTAGACCATTTAGGACAGAGATGAGGAGAAACTTCTTCACCCAGAGAGTGGTGGCTGTGTGGAATGCTCTGCCCCAGAAGGCAGTGGAGGCCCAGTCTCTGGATTTGTTTAAGAAAGAGTTGGATAGAGCTTTCAAGGATTGTGGAATCAAGGGTTATGGAGATAAGGCAGGAACAGAATACTGATTAAGGATGATCAGCCATGATCATATTGAATGGTGGTGCAGGCTCGAAGGGCAGAATGGCCTACTCCTGCACCTATTGTCTATTGTCTATTGAACAGGGCTACCACTACAACAGGAGCGGGCAGATAGTATTTTGTTCTGTGAGAGAATTGAAGGTCCTTCAAAAGGCAACAGCATTACACACACCCATAAAGTACAAGGGGAAAGACAGCAGTGGAGTGAGCACTATATGCTTTGTAACCATCAGGTATTAACGTACTGTGTGTACAGACATTGGCCCAAAGCAGTCTGACCACATCCTGCAGTATTAGGAACCTGTCCACTAATGGCCGTGGTCCACAATCAATGTACTGCAGTCTGCAAAGATTCACTTTGTTGCAAAGGTTGCAATCACTTTCCAATTTCCCATAGTCTGCACATGGTGTATAAGCTGCTCACTCCATACCTTGGACAATTTAATCTCAGGTAGTGCTAGGGATGGTGAGGCTCTGTACCTCAACATTGGAGTGAGCCTACATTCGCTCACACAACTGATGATGAACAGTGAGGATTATTTCAAACGTGAGAATGTATTTACAATGAAATATCACCCTCAGTATGTGGTCTCCTTGCTTTCCCTCCCATTAGGTCTGTGTAGTCTTGGCTCCCCAATAGGGGTGATGGGGGTTTGCCCTACAGTGGAACTCAGTGGCTATTAGGTTTTACTTGGGCAAACCCAGGGGTATTTCTGGCTGAAGGGCCCAGACATGCTGAGTGTGCCAGCCCAGAGCCGGTTGTACCTTCCTCAGTTGGAACTCCCAAAGACGTCGAAGGTAGCAGAGAGGGTGGAGATGGGAAATCTGGCCTCCTCTGGAGTGTCCAGAGAGGAGCTTTCTGGGGAACCTGTATGTGACTCCTGCTCTCACTGGGTGCTTAACTGGCACTGCCCCATTTCCTTGTGGGGAAGGATTACCTGGAGGGAATTCTAAGCCCCTCATCCCCCTGGTCCTCTGGATGTTGGTGCTGAGTACCAATGGCTGGAATGGTGGAGTGTGGGTCAGTACAGATGGATCCAGAATGGACTGAGGTTGCTAGACCTGGCTCTCCATGGCAGCTGCAAACTTGTGCATGGCCCCTCACATACCAGAGGCAGTATGATACAAGCAGCATTGCTGCAAGCCGGCATCCTCTGTGTCAAGTTGCCTGTGGCCTCTGACAAACCTGCCTGCTCCTCCTCCTCCTGTGGACACATCAATGAAATTGCCCACTGCCAATTCTAGTGGGCCCTACCCTGCCTACGGCCTAGCAAGTGGCTGGTGTCCAAAAGTCCTCGGAGTGCCGGCAGCCTTGACTGGCTGAGGCACATTGGCATTCCCACCAGAACATGCCGCTGTTACTGATCTCCCTCACATTCACCATGAGGTGTCGGTATCTGAGCTGGTGGAGGGTAGCAGGAGGCAGCCTGGGCTCCTCACTTGGAAGGCCAGGAGGAGATATCTGACAAGGCAAGCCTCTCGGAAGCTGATTCAGTGCGGATGCCCCGGGTACCTGCAAGAGACTGAAGAGAGAATGCATTACGAATAAAGGTTAGAAGTTTGGGCTTGTTAAGGATAGACTCACAATGGGGGGAGTCACACAGAAATAGAGTCATAGAGATGTACAGCAGGGAAACAGACCCTTCAGTCAAACCCGTCCATGCCGACCTGATACCCCAACCCAATCTAGTCCCACCTGCCAGCACCCGGCCCATATCCCTCCAAACCCTTCCTATTCATATACCCATCCAAATGCCTCTTAAATGTTGCAATTGTACCAGCCTCCACCACTTCCTCTGGCAGCTTATTCCATATTCACACCACTCTCTGTGTGAAAAAGTTGCCCCGTAGGTCTCTTTTATAACTTTCTCCTCTCATCCTAAACCTATGCCCTTTAGTTCTGGACTCCCCAACTCCAGGGAAAAGACTTTGCCTATTTACCCTATCCATGCCCCTCATAATTTTGTAAGGTCACCCCTCAGCCTCCGACGCTCCAGGGAAAACAGCCCCAGCCTGTTCAGCCTCTCCCTATAGCTCAAATCCTCCAACGCTGGCAACATCCTTCTAAGTATTTTCTGAACCCTTTCAAGTTTCACAATATCTTTCCGATAGGAAGCAGACCAGAATTGCATGCAATATTCCAACAGTGGTCTAACCAATGTCCTGTACAGCCGCAACATGACCTCCCGACTCCTGTACTCAATACTCTGACCAATAAAGTAAAGCATACCAAACACCTTCTTCACTATCCTATCTACCTGCAACTCCACTTTCAAGGAGCTATGAACTTGCACTCCAAGGTCTCTTTGTTCAGCAACACTCCCTAGGACGTTATCATTAAGTGTGTAAGTCCTGCTAAGATTTGCTTTCACAAAATGCAGCACCTCACATTTATCTGAATTAAACTCCATCTGCCACTTCTCAGCCCATTAGCCCATCTGGTCCAGGTCCTGTTGTAATCTGAGGTAACCCTCTTCGCTGTCCACTACACCTCCAATTTTGGTGTTATCTGCAAACTTACTAACTGTACCTCTTGTGCTCAAATCCAAATCATTTTTGAGGAAGTAACAAATAGAATAGTATTTATTGTCACTTCTCTTTTTACAAAAAAAACAGTGAAAAGTGTTTATGTTGCCATATTCCGGTGCCTCTATCAATAACAGAAATCAGAAGAGGAACCATATATATTTTAAATATTAAGACAAGGTCTATCATTGTACAATTCACGGCTCATGGGTTCTCAAGGACATGGAAAGGACAGGAACCACGTTCTCTACCGCTGCAGAAAGACGACATTGAAGCTGCCAAATCTCAGGCCGTTGGAATCCCGGGCGGAACCACCAGCTGCTGAGGGCACTGCAGAAGCTGCCTGAAGGACCCACCTGATCACCAAAGGCCACCATGCCGGAATCCCGGCCGGACTCACTGAAGCAGATCACCTCTCCGTAGGACCCACCAGGATGCAGCCACAATGGCAATGAGTGATGGACCGCACCACCAACAGGATAGCAATGCAGCAATGGACAATGATTCCTACTCAGTAACTGGGACCAAAGAGATTTCAGCATCACCACAGGTACAGGTGTAATCCTTGCCAGCCAGCACAACGATCCTCTCCTCATCAGGAACCAAATGCCAGGGAGTCCACCGGTCAGCTGACTTTCTCTCTGCCCTATGGTGGGTCGCTTTCTCCTGGAAAGAGACAAAGGTAGAGATTGAGCTGGAGGAATGCTGGTGAGGTGACCTGAGTGAGTCAGTTGGTAGTTCAGAGGGCAGGACAGGTAGGGGAGGGGTGCTAGACGTTGGATCTAATAGCGAAAGTTGTAGAGCAGGAGCCTTGGTGGGAGATGGGTGCAGTAGCAGAGACAAAGGGAGGATGAGGTATCGGAGACAAGGTGGTGGCACTTACCCTGGCACAGTGGAGAAGGTCATTGACCATTTTTGTGGCATCGCTGTGCAGTTCTCCAGACCAACCACACTACACTGACCCGGTGGAACAGGCTGGAGGATCTGGTTGCATGGTGCCTTCTGGTGGTCCTGAAGGAAATGGATGTTCCTGCTATGTATCACTCCATCCATCAGGACCTCCCGATGCCTGTCTACAAAGCAGAGTGTCCATTTCCTCAGTTTGCCACATCCAGGGTTAAAGTGACGCACTGTGGAGGGCATCTGTGGTCTGACAATGCTTGACCAGGTGCCCGATGGCCTTTTAAAGATGCCTGGATTCTCAGAATCTCCTGGCAGTGCAGAATATTTGTGGAATGCCAGTGGGAGTATATGATGAACAGGCTGCCATAGGGATGTGGTGTGTGGATAATGTGGCAAGTTTAGGACAGTCGTATGTGAAAACTTGCAAGGCCTTATGGAATTCACCAAAAATGACACTTAATCATTTTTCTGGTAAATTTCAGCCCCTAACAACTGCTGCAGGAGCATCTCATATATCATCGAGCCACATTCCATATTATAATGTGGATTGCTTCTTGTTCATATCCTATGAAAAGAGAACATACAATCAGCATCATAACATTGTTCTTCATGTAAAATAAATCTGAAATTATAAATCTACAATTTTCAATCTTACAAATGCACAATAATAATTTACAAAAATGAATTGGCGTTATGGGAGCAGGGGTGGGTGGGGGGAATGTTCACCCAGGGCACCTGAGTCTCTTGTTCTGCCCAGGAGTACATTGATAAAATTATTCTGCCTATTTACGCTGAAGCTTAATGCAGCAGACATGTCTGCTATTCCCAAGCAACTGAGAAAGGATTGTTAAATCTGTAGTGACTAGAAAGCAAGAGGATGGCACTACTACTGTTAAATCATCTCGTTACTGTTGAGGGAAACACCCACAGGTTTATTAGTTTAAGCAACTAGTAAACTTCTCCTGAAATTGCAGGTCTCTTAAGAGCATGTGATGTAAGCAGTCAGCCAATTAACCAATACATAGGGGGAAAGAGTTTTCTATTTAACTCCTGGACTTAAAATAAAATCTTTAGATAATTAGAGAGTAGTGGTACTGTCTGATTTAAGTGCTTTGTGATGCTAAGCCCTAGATTGATATCTGGAGTAAGAGCCCAAAGGAGAACTTCCTCCATGTGATGAGTTATAGCTTGATGTGAAAATCTAAATGGGCTGGTTGAAGATTTGTCATC
Organism: Chiloscyllium plagiosum; assembly: GCF_037043375.1. Classification (NCBI taxonomy): domain Eukaryota; kingdom Metazoa; phylum Chordata; class Chondrichthyes; order Orectolobiformes; family Hemiscylliidae; genus Chiloscyllium; species Chiloscyllium plagiosum. The sequence continues at coordinate 29,436,088 of NW_028270159.1, read as the reverse complement.
AAACTCTATCAACTGCTGGTCAGGCAGCTGAGCAATCCATAATATGATGTTCTGGCCTGCCCACAAGAGTGTCACAGAATCTAGCCCTGTCCACCTAGGTCAGCTGTAATCACCACCAACCAGCAGTGATCTCATTTATTTATTTTGGAAATAAAGTTCTATAAAATGAATATTAAAAACCAAACTATGAAATCACGGTTCATTCAAAATCATTAGGCAGGATTCTTAAGAACCTAGCTGGGTGGGAAATGTTTAATAACACTGTTTAGATCACAGTCAAAAAGTGTGGTGTTGGAAAAGCACAGCCGGTCAGGCAGCATCCGAGGAGGAGGAGAGTCGATGTTTTGAGCATAAGGTCTTCATCAGGAATGAGGGGGGCCCCAAGGGGACTGAAGGATAAATGGGAGGGGGGATGGGGCTGGAATGCAATAAGAGGATGAAGGTGGGGGTAATGGTGATAGGTCGGAGTGGAGGGGAGAGTGGATAGGGGAGAAGAAGGTTGGAATGGTAGGACAGCTCAAGAGGGTGTGCTGAGTTTAGAAGGTTTTTTTCTGGCATAAGGTGGGGGGAGGGGAAATGAGAAAGCTGGTGAAATCGACATTGATCCCCTGTAATTGGAAGGAGCCAAGGCAGAAGATGAGGTGTTCTTCCTCCAAGCGTCAGGTGGCTAGAGTTTGGCGGTGGAGAAGGCCCAGGACTTGCATATCCTTGGTGGAGTGGGAGGACGGAGTAAAAGTGTTCAGCCACAGAGCGATGGGGTTGTTTAGTGCGTGTGTCCCAGAGATGTTCTCTGAAACATTCCGCAAGTTGACATCCTGGCTCCCCAATGTAGAGGGAGCCACACTTTTCCAGCACTGCACTCTTCAACTCTGATTCCCAGCATCTGCAGTCCTCACTTTCTCCTGCTTAGATCACACCCCTTATCACAAAACATTGCAGCACTGACACAAACTTGATCCAGAAATTCTGCAATAATGTTTATCTGCAAATGAATATTTTCAAATCCACCCCGCCTGCCTGAACTGCATGATTTTTAATGTTCCTGCTTTTCAAACAATTACCTAATTTATTTTACAAGTTGCTTGTGGGATTTGCCTAATCTGTTGGCATCTGGTGAGGAAAAGGGTGACCAATTCAAATGATCTCCTTGTGGGTCTGCTTCTGGACTTTGTCATGACAAGAACAAACAGGGACAGGGTAAAAACAATGACTGCAGATGCTGGAAACCAGAGTCTAGATTAGAGTGGTGCTGGAAAAGCACAGGTCAGGCAGCATCCGAGGAACAGGAAAATCGACGTTTTGGGCAAAAGCCCTTCATCAGGAATAGAGGCAGAGTGCCTGCAGGGTGGAGAGATAAATGAGAGGAGGGTGAGGGTGGGGAGAAAGTAGCATAGAGTACAATAGGTGAATGGGGGTGGGGGTGGGGGTGGGGATGGAGGTGATTGTTCAGGGAGGAGGGTGGGGGAAAGTAGCAAATAGTACAATGGGTGAATGGGGGTGGAGATGAAGGTGATAGGTCAGGGAGGAGGGTGGAGCAGATAGGTGGAAAGGAAGATAGGCAGGTAGGACAAGTCATGGGGACAGTGCTGAGCTGGAAGTTTGGAACTGGGGTGAGGTGGGGGAAGGGGAAATGAGGAAACTGGTGAACTTCACATTGATGCCTTGGGGTTGAAGTGTTCTGAGGCGGAAGATGAGGCGTTCTTCCTCGAGGCGTCGGGTGGTGAGGGAGCGGCAGTGAAGGAGGCCCAGGACTTCCATGTCCTCGGCTGAGTGGGAGGAGGAGTTGAAATGTTGGGCCACAGGGTGGTGTGGTTGATTGGTCCAGGTGTCCCGGAGATGTTCCCTGAAGCGCTCTGCTAGGAGGCGCCCAGTCTCCCCAATGTAGAGGAGACCGCATCAGGAGCAACGGATACAATAAATGATATTGGTGGTTGGGCAGGTGAAACTTTGATGGATGTGGAAGGCTCCTTTGGGGCCTTGGATGGAGGTGAGGGAGGAGGTGTGGGCGCAGGTTTTGCAATTCCTGTGGTGGCAGGGGAAGGTGTCAAGAGGGGAGGGTGGGTTGTTTGGGAGCATGGACCTGACCAGGTCGTCACAGAGGGAATGGTCTTTGCAGAAGATGGAAAGGGGTGTGGAGGGAAATATATCCCTGGTGGTGGGGTCCGTTGGAGGTGGCAAAAATGTCATCAGATAGTGTGGTTTATGCGAAGGTTGGCAGGGTGGAAGGTGAGCACCAGGGGCGTTCTGTCCTTGTTACGGTTGGAGGGGTGGGGTCTGAGGGCGGAGCTGCGGGATGTGGATGAAATGCGTTGGAGGGCAAGGAAAGGGAAATTGCAGTCTCTAAAGAAGGAGGCGATCTGGTGTGTTCTGTGGTGGAACTGGTCCTCCTGGGAGCAGATATGGCGGAGGCAGAGGAATTGGGAATACGGGATGGCATTTTTGCAGGAGATGGGGTGGGAAGAGGTGTAATCCAGGTAGTTGTGGGAGTCAGTGGATTTGTAAAAAATGTCGGTGTCAAGTCGTTCGTCATTAATGGAGATGGAGAGATCCAGGAAGGGGAGGGAGGTGTCAGAGATGGTCCAGGTAAATTTAAGATCAGGGTGGAATGTGTTGGTAAAGTTGATGAATTGCTCAACCTCCTCGCGGGAGCACGAGGTGGCACCAATGCAGTCATCAATGTAGCGGAGGAAGAGGTAGGGAGTGGTGCCGGTGTAATCACGGAAGATCAACTGTTCTACATAGCCAACAAAGAGACAGGCATAGCTGGGGCCCATACGGGTGCCCATGGCTACCCCTTTGGTTTGGAGGGAGGATTCGAAGGAGAAATTGTAAAGGGTGAGGACCAGTTCAGCCAAATGAATGAGTGTGTCGGTGGAAGGGCACTGTTGGGGATGTCGGGACAGGAGGAAACGGAGGGCTTGGAGGTCCTGATCATAGCGGATGGAGGTGTAGAGGGACTGGATATCCATGGTGAAGATCAGGCGTTGAGGGCATGGGTGGTGTCTCGAACGTTTGTGGGGGTTCCTGGACTAGGGGGAATAGGACAGTGTCGAGGTAGGTAGAGATGAGTTCAGTGGGGCAGGAGCATGCTGAGACAATGGGTCAGCCAGGGTGGTCAGGCTTGTGGATCTTAGGAAGGAGGTAGAATCGGGCAGTGCGGGGTTCCCGGACTATGAGGTTGGAAGCAGTGGGTGGGAGATCTCCTGAGGTGATCTCCCACCCACTGTATTGTCTCGGAGATGACGGTTTGGTGATGGGGGTGTGTGGTCATGGTTGAGGGGGCGGTAGGAGGAGGTGTCTTCGAGTTGGCGCCTGGCTTCAGAGGTGTAGAGGCAAACAGGGACAGGCAGCAGTAGGCCAGGGATGGGGTCATTATATCACACCCTTCCTCCTGTTTGCAGTTACTCATGAAGTCCATATGTTCCCGCTCCATGAGTGCACTTGAGTAACAGATGCAGGCAGTGGGCTGTGGACAGGTCATTGTACCCTCCTGCCTACTCTTCCATGGGTACCTCTGTGCATGGCTCTCAACCATGGCACACCATTCCCATCCATGACACGTTCTCTCACATGATGCATAGCTTCTGCTAAGTTCCCAATGACCTCTGTGGAGAAACCCCCCTCGGAGTTGCCCTCTTGGACCACTGGGGACAGTACTGAGGCCTCAGAGGAAGCATTGGCAAGGTTGCCTCTTGCCCTCCACACCAGCTCCGATAATGAGAGCTCAGTGGGGATGTCAGATTTAGAAAGTGTGGGACCACAACCTGGTGAGCATTTCACTAGAACAGCCCCGCAGCAGGCTGGGGAAGAAATGCCCCAAGCCGCTGGCACCAGAGACCAGGGACCTGCTCAGCCCTGGAGACACCCAGTCAGAGGAAGAACCACGTAGTAGACCTCTGCACTTTGCACTCAGGACACTATCCAGGTGACTGGGTCCTTCATATCCATGTTGCCTGCTGCCCTCTGACCTGGGAAGTTGAAGCTGAGGAGAGTCAACTAGGCTCTGGCAAGGAAACTCTCAGCATGTCCCTCCTCTCTAGACACAAGTACTCGAGTTTGCCCCAACAACCCTTTAGGGAGAATAGACCAAACAGTTGAGCAGGTTCTTTCCACCACAGATGCGGAAGAAGGCAGTGCACTAAGATATATTGGAAGGGAGAAGAAGAAGAAAATGCAATAGAGGAATTGGTGGCGTGGGTAAAAAATGAAAGTCATTCTCAGTTAATGCATAAATGTTCATGATTTTAACTTACATATTGTAAAGACTATAACTTTTTATCTTTTTCTGTATTTTTGATTATGCACTGGAATGAGAAAAAAACTGTATTAAAACCAAATTTTTGAAGGTTGCATATTTTCAAAGCAAGAAAGCTGTCACTCATTGTAAGTACTGTTTACACAGCTGCTTGGTCAAGTGGTAATAGAAGTCTAGTTGTAGATGAACCAGAGCCAAGGAGGGTGTCCAAAGGAAATTTGATTGGCAACAAGGAGTTAATTGACAGCAGACCACTCGTCCAAAAACCAATGACAGAAGTCTCCTACCTGGGTGCAGCCCTAATAAAGTTCAAGAAACTTGACACCATCCAGACAAAGCAGACCGCTTGATTGACATAATATTCACAAGCGTTACTCCCCTCACCACCAAGGCACAAGGTGAAAAAGAAAGAATAAAATTGGGAGATCCATAAGTAGTCTAATGTGGGTGGCACGGTGGCACAGTGGTTAGCACTGCTGCCTTACAGTGCCAGAGACCCGGGTTCAATTCCCGCCTCAGGAGACTGACTGTGTGGAGTTTGCACGTTCTCCCCGTGTCTGTGTGGGTTTCCTCCGGGTGCTCCGGTTTCCTCCCACAGTCCAAAGATGTGCAGGTCAGGTGAATTGGCCATGCTAAATTGCCTGTAGTGTTAGGTAAGGGGCAAATGTAGGGGTATGGGTGGATTGCGCTTAGGCGGGTCGGTGTGGACTTGTTGGGCCGAAGGGCCTGTTTCCACACTGTAAGTAATCTAATCTAATCTAAAAAAAAGTAATCTAATCTAGTCTTTCAAAGCTTTGCACAAATGTAATTTCTCCACGATTTCTTTAGGTTTATGATGTCTTCTATTTTACTGCCTGTCACTGAATCCCCCAGTCAATCATCCACTGCCTTTACCACACAGAGAAATGGAAGATGGATAGAGGGAGGGAAGGCTACTTAGGGGGCACTGACAACTTAACTATACTTTAGGGATAGGCAGAAGTGCTGCTACCTGTATTTATCTGAAGAGGAAGGGAGGAAGCAGCAACAAAACCTTGAATAAAACATTATTTTCTAACTACAAGACGGATTGGCCATGCCGATGATGGAATCGTATTACATAGAAATTGCAGCACCAAAACAAGTCATCTAGCGCAGCTGTTCTGCCAGTATTTATACTCCATTTTACTTCCTTGACCATCAGGTTTGGGTATTGCACTAATTGTCTTTTGTATATCTCAACTATTCTAAACTCAAACCTTCAAGGAGCATTTGCTCATCCCAATTGTTCCAACCTCTCTTTATGTCATCATCCACAGAATTTTCTCTCGTCACCCAGTCCCCATTCATATGATCTCTGGACTTTTATTCAAATTGAGACCTTGCCAAGACTGATGTCCCGATGTACAACAACAGTAGTCAACATTAATTTTACTTTAAAAATGTATGTGCTGATGCAGCATATTTTCAACCCAAAGTCACACTCCTCCTGGACCAACTCAGTAGAAGGTGAATTGGGACATTTGGATATCATATGAACTGTAGATAGTTCAATACAGAAGGCTGCCATTTAAGCTTTTGTACTGGTATTGGTTCTTTATGAGTGTTGCTGTTTTGCTCTGTATCTTTCTCTTCTTCAAATCCCCATCCAATGTTACAGTTGAGGGTATGCTGGTCCAAAAAGTCTATACCAAGAATAAAATTGGGTTACAACATTAACCACGGGGAAAAGCAGTTTCAGCCTTTCAACACTCAAATCTGCCCATGTTTTCCGTAACTCTGAATTCCTGTCAGTCAAACATTTTTCTCTTCATTTAAATATATTGTTTATTCTACAAAATATGTTTATTAGCAAATGTCTTCTGAAGTTCCATATATAGTCTACTTCATATACAGCATTCTCTTTATCTGACAAATCAATCACGTTTTCAATAATCACGTTGTCAAACATAATTTTGCTTTAACAAATCCATGCTATCTGACATTGAGTAAAACGTAAATTTCTAAATGTTCCTTAATGTGACCATTTGTTATGATTTATGAGATTTCCTACAACTGTGTTGAATAAATTGTTCTGTGGTTACCTGGTTCATCACTTAAACATTTTTCTTTACATTCAATATTGTGCAAGTCCATGACACAATATGCATATTTGAGGACCTTTAAAATAAAAAAAACTGTGGTCCCAACATCTACAATCTCCTCTGATTGTGGTTCCAACATCTACAATCTCCTCTGACATTCTTAGCCCAGGATCGGATCAGTTCCCATTCCTCAACCAATTTTCTATCTATGTTGCTACTGTCCCTTTTATTCCATGACCTGAAACTTTACTCACAAGTCTATTGTGTGACTGTATCGAATGCCTTTTGGAAATTCATGTACACCACATAAACAGCACAAACTTCATCAACCCTCTCTATTAGTTCTTAAAGATGTCCAGTGAGTTGCTTAAACATGGTTTTCTCTTAGGAAATTAGTGCTGCCTTTTCCTAACCAATCCACAATTGTCCGTGTGACTATTAATTCTATGCAAAGCCACTATTTCTAGAAGTTTCCCTGTTACCAAAGTTAAACTGACTAGGATGTAATTGCTGGGCACACCTTATAACCTTTCTTAACCTTTTTTTGGTCGTCTTGCAACACCCCCATGTGCAAAAAAGATGCAAGTTAACAACAAGTGCTTCTCGAATTCCCATGCTCACCTCCTTCAATATCCAAGGATACAGCTTATCCAGTTTATCAAACGAAGATTATCCAACACTTCTTCCTATTAATTTTGAACTGGTCTAGTGACTGAGGTTTCTCCTCCATTTCATGGCCTGAGTATACCTGCTTTCTTGGTAAAGACTGATTCAACCTATACCATCACAGCCTCCATGTGTAAAACTATCTTTTTGCAGCCTAATCATACCTATTCCTCCATTTACCCTCAATCCCAATATGTGTTTATAGAAGACATTGTGATTTCCCCTGTGTTAGTTGCAGTGTAACTGTGATTTAGAATGTTTTAATTTCTCCCTTCGACTGCACCTAATTTTTATTCAAGTGCTTTCTGTCCCTCCCAGTATTTTGTGCACCCTGGTATTACTGTCTCCTAGTTTCCACATCCCTGCAGAGTAAGTTTAAATTCTCCTCAACAGCACAAGCAAAATGCCCAGCAAGGAAATCTCAGCTGCAGCCTGTCTAGCTTACTGTCCAATATTGTACAGGTTGGGTGGATTGGCCATCCTAAATTGCCCCCTAATTTGCAGGGACATACAGGCTAGGTGGGTTAGCCATGGTAAATGCAAGGTTAAGGGGATAGGGTGGCCAACTGGGTCTGGGTGGGATGCTGTTCGGGGGTTGCTTCAGACTCAAAGGGCTAAATGGCCTCTTTCTGCATTGTAGGGACTCTATGAGATTGTGCTTGATCATTTTCTGCCTCGCATCCCAAATTCTAACTGTAAGACCAAATTCCCTTTCTGCCTATGTTGCTGGTGTCAGCATGGGCCCTGAACTCTGTTTGATCAAGTTCCTCCAGTATGATGTCCTGCAGGAGCTCTGTGGCATCCTTGACCCTGGCACAAGGGAATTAACTTACTGTCCCAGAGACGTGGCTGCAGAAATGCCTGTCTATTCCCCCAAATTAATAAATGCTAAATTTTATATCACTTCTGATCTACCCCTCTCCTTCCTTCCCTCCTGTGCAGCTTGCTTACCTTGGCTGCTATGGACCTGGAGATTGCTACACTTCTCTGAGGAACCGTCACCCTCAACAGTATCCAGAATGGAAAAATGATTCTTGAGTAGGACATCAAGTGGGACCTGCACTACCTGCCTGGTTCACTTGGAGTCTGAGGTGCTTATCCATTCCCTGACAATCTACATGCGGTGTGACCACCTCTGAACATGCTATCCACATAATGCGGAATCTCACAGATGCTCCACAGTGACTCTAATCGCTGCTCGAGTTCTGAAACGTGTTTGTAAGCTTCCACACCTTGTGATACTTCTTGCACATGTGCTGGTCTAGGTCACGTGAGTATTCACCCTTCCCCATGTGCTACTGGATGGCCACATTGCCTTGCTATGACTTTCAGCTTACTTTCTACTCATAGAATCATAGAGTCATACCCTTCAGCCCAACTCGTCCATGCTGATCAGATTTCATAAACTGAACTAATCTCATTTGCCTGAGTTTGGCCCATATCCCTCTAAACCTTTCCTATCCATGTACCTGTCTGAATATCTTTTAAATATGCTTTACTGCCCTCTGTGTGATAGGTTGTCCCTCAAGTTCCTTTTAAATCTTTCCCCTCTCAACTTAAATCTATGCCCTCTCTTCTTTTCCCATACCCTGGGGAAAAGACTTTGGCTGTTCATCTTATCTATGCCCCTCAAGATTTTATAAACTTTTATAAGGCCACCCCTCAGCTTTCTACACTCTCAGGAAAGAAAGTCCCAGCCTATCCAGCCTCTCCTTATAACTCAAACCCTCGAGTCTCAGTAACATTCCTGTACATCATTTTTGCACCATTTCCATTTTGATATCATCCTTCTTATAGCAGGTTAACCAGAATTGTATGCAGTACTTCAAATGTGGCCTTACCAATATCTTGTACATGTGGCCTTACCAATAGCTGTAACATGACGTCTCAACTCCTGTACTCAGTGCTCTGACTGATGAAGGCAAATATGCCAAATGCTTTCTTCATTGCCCTTTCTACCTGTGACAGTACTTTGAAGGAACTATATGTCTTCACCCCTAGATCTCTCTGTTCAACAATACTCCCCAAAGCCCTAACATTAACTGCATAAGTCCTGCTCTGGTTTGTCTTACCAAAATACCACGCCTTGCATTTATCTGCATTAAACTCCATCTACCATTACTCGGCCCACAGGTCCAGTTGGTCAATATCCTATTTTACTCTTGCCTAATCTTCTTCACTTTCCACTATATGACTAATTTTGGTGTCATCCACAAATTTACTAACCATGCCTCCTACATTCTCATCCAAATTGTTTATATAAATGACAAACAACCCAATACCAATCCTTGTGGCACACCTTTGGTCACAAGCCTCCAGTCTGACCAACAACTCTCTTCACCACCCTCTGTCTCCTACCATCAAGCCAACTTTTTATTCAATTAGCTAGCTCTCGCTGGATCCCATGTGATCTAGTTTGATTAACTAGTCTATCAAGTCGAAGGCCCTGCTAAATTCCATATAGACAATGTCTACGAGTCTGCCTTCATCTATTGTCTTGGCCATCTCTTCAAAAAACTCAATCAAGTTTGTGAGACACGATTGCCCATGCACAAAGTCATGCTGACTGTCCCTAATCAGTCCTTGCCTTCCCAAATGCATGTACTACTGATAACCCACTGAAGATCAGAAGTCAATTAACTTACAATGATGCCACACTTTGATTTTTTTTCAATCTCAGCCCTGTCTCGTAACTTTTCAACTCTTGATCTCCGGCGGCTGAAAAACATAGAAAGTTAAAAGCTCCTCCCTCGTTCCTGCCTCCCTCCGGTCTCCTTCCTTCTCCCTCCCTTACTCACCAAACTCTCAGTAATTCCATTTTGTCCCACTATGCTTTGCGCACTACACTTAATCTTGCTTATATATACTGCTGCGATTGAGGTTAATCTGTTATCTGGCAGTTACAGAACTAGGCCAGTTTAAACCAGTTACTAAATTGGTTGATCTTCTCACCAGTACAGAACTTGAGTAGACCCACCCAAACAAACCTGGAAGGGTTTAAGTAAGATACTAATTGCATGTAAGCTGTAGCTGGATTTTATATATAAAAAAGATAACCCCTTAAAATTCTAAAATATACTCCTTTACTCACTAAGCTCATAGTAAACCTATGCTGAACCACTACTCCTGTGTTTAGTGGGAAACCTCATTTGATTGTCATTGATTGAAGTAAAACTTTGTTCACAATGACCATTGAAACAGTTATTTAACAAAGGATTTTGCAACACCTAACTCCTCCAACCAGGATGTCTCTGATAATGATCCACAGTTTGTAAATGACTACTTCATACAATTTTGCGGAACACTTTATTTATATAATATCCTACAATTCTCCTAGATATCCATCAGTACAATGGTAAAGCTGAAAGAGGAGTCCGAAATATTCAAGCACTGTTAGAAAAGAATGAAGATTTTCAAAAATCTTCCTAAGCTGCAGATCTACCCTGTTGCTATGTAGATTGGTGCTGTCAGAACTCCTGATGGGAAGAATTATGAAGGGAATAGATAAAATAGCAGTAGAAAGGATGTTTCCACTAGCAGGTGAAACTCAGACAAGAGGGCATAGCCTCAAAATTAGGGGGAGCATATTTAGGAGTGAATTGAGAAGGAACTTCTTTACCCAGAGGGTTGTAAATCTACGGAATTCCTGCCCAGTGAAGTAGCTGACACTATCTCAGTAAACGTTTTTAAAGCTAAAGTCGATTTTTGTTTTGAACAATAAAGGAATTAAGGGATACATCGAGAGGGCAGGAAAGTGGAGCTGAGTCCATGATCTTATTGAATGGTGGAGCAGGCTCGAAGGGCCAGATGGCCTACTCCTGCTCCTAGTTCTTATGTTCTATGACACAAGTTTCTGTTCTATCCAAAATGTTATTTCAAAGGCCATAAATCCAGGATTATCAGACAATTGAAGACAGACAAGTCTTATTGAAATCAATAAACTTTTAACCAAACAGGAGATATTGTATCAGAAATCTACTCAGTTAAAGGTAGGAGAAAAGAGATCGAGATATAATCAAGGCAGAGGAGGAGTAATTGTCCAGAGAGGTGATGAACAATTGAGATCTTCTTTAGTACATACTTTTCAACGTACTGTAAGAAGAAACTAAATAAATCTTATTCATTTTCACCAAAGATGTTATTAGTCATTTATTTGGATGGATCAGATGTTGAGCTTGAATTCAGGAAAAAAGTTGATTATAAAAAACTCAATGGAGGCCATCAAAGTCAAGAAACAAGTGCTGAGGGAATGACTACTGATCTTTTGACAAGAACAGGTACAGAGAGAGTTCTGAAGTATCCTGACAGATTTTCTTTGGGAGTTTAGAGACTGGGGGAGGAAGATGTGGTTGTATGTAAAATAAAAATGATTGCATGGAAATATATTTGGACAAAGACTTGAGGAGGGATGTAGTATAAGGCTTTGAAAGGGTTAATGTCTGAAAATGATGTAACTCCTTCCACTGTGATGGCATAAGAGATCATATGAGAGAAAGACTTAGCCAGAGAGAAACATGATGTCTTCAAGTGAATCATGATTTGGAGATGCTAGTGTTGAACTGGGGTGTACAAAGTTAAAAATCACACAACACCAGGTTATAGTCCAACAGGTTTAATCGGAGCGGCGCTCTGAAAGCTAGTGTGCTTCCAATTAAACCTGTTGGTCTATAACCTGGTGTTGTGTGATTTTTAACTTCAAGTGAATCAGTTATACTTTGGTAAAGCTGTATATAGTTCCCTGATTTTTAATAAACTAGTTCAAACCTAGCCAAAACTCTGTAATCTCTCCGAGTTAGACCAGTGAAACATACAGCAGGTTAAGCACTGCCTCAGTTATAAAATTATCATTCTTGTCTTTAAATACTTCATGATAATGTTACCCCGATTGTCTCTGATCTGCTCCATGGCTATAACTACCTGAGTTATCTGTGCTGCTCCAGTTCTGGCTTCTATATCATCGTTTTTACATCTTTTGTTAATTAGCTGAGGGGCATTCATTGGACAATGTTTAAAGAGTCTTTTATTGGCATTGGTGGCTATTTGCTGCCGATAGGATTTAAATACTTGTAATGTCTTACTCTGTGAATAAACCCAAAAGATTGATATCTGGTCTCCTTTTTCACCAACTGGCTGCCAGAAGTTTAACATCGATCACTGGTGCCTGTGCCGCCAGCTATCGAAGGCTTTCCCTCCAACACTCTCCACTTCTTTGACTCTACCCTCTTTTACAATACTCTAAAGTCGACCTCTTTTACCAAACTTTCAGTCATCTATCCTAATCCTTCCTTATGTTTCTCAAATCCAATTTTGATTATAACTCCTATGAAGTAGTTTGGGACATTTTGCTGCATGAATAGTGCTTTAGAAATGCAGTTGTTGTTGGAAGTGCTTCTTTTTAAAAATCCATGCATTCTGAAATGCTAATGAGGCAACACTAATCAATGACTCGCTGGTACGAATGAGAAAAGAAAATGGTCCAATGTAGATCCTATTGAAGGATTGGGTTGACAAGACTCTATTTTCAGTACAGTAATAGGGTCTTGATAACCTAAAACTATATAATTAAAATAAGCACAAGTACAACCGCACAGCTTAGAATCACATGTTGTCTTTGCATTCTCACCTTATTATTTAACCCTGATATTGTGGTTACTAATTAGTTCATTTTAATTGCTGTGTGTTTTAATCTATTCACACTGCTGTGCCATCAGTAATACCTTCGGTAGTAAACCACAAATTATTTTGAATGACAGGTCTTATTTCATAATCTTATACTCAACATGAATGACAACTTGTATTAGCTGGAGCAGATGGTGTCTAATGAAGACCTTCCAGCTCAGGCACATGACAAATCAGCTGTGCATCAAGCTCCAAACCCCTCAGAGTGGTTTTGGCTTCTTCTGACTGGAATTCCTAACGACAGAGATAATACACAGTCGAAACTAATTCTCCAACAATCAGCTGCACAATCACTTCTAGACTAACAGGCTGTCTTTGGAGAATCCCAGGTTGAAGCAAAAATGATTGCATGATGCCTTTTAAAAGGCATAGATTGTCAGAAGAAGGTGATGGCTTCCACATATGGGGAATCCCTGGGATTAATCAATCAGAATACATCCTTGCTTTGAACGTAATATGATGTAGTGAGGTGTAAGACTATTTTACATTGAAGAGGAGATGTGCTCAGTGAAATAACAGGCACAATATTGAGATGTGGAGAGATTGAAGGGCAATGCAATTAATTTGTATGTATTTGAGGTATTGCCCTTTTTGTAATACAGGCAAGGATAGGACTTACACGATTAATGATTGGATAATGTTTTGGAACAGAAAGGCCTGGGGTATCAGGTCCATAATTCTTTGAAATTTATGTCACAGGTAGACAGGGTGGTTAAGAGGGTGTTTTGCGTGCTTGCCTTCATTGTGCAGACCTTAGAGTAAAGGAAATAAAAACTGAAAGAATTGCCAATGCTGTAAATCAGAAACAAAAACAGAAGTTGCTGGAAAAGCTCAGCAGGTCTGGCAGCATCTGTGGAGAGAAATCAGAGTTAATGTTTTAGGTCCAATGACCCTTCTTCAGTTCTGAGGAACATTCACCGGACTCGAAACATTAACTTTGATTTCTCTTCACAGATGCTGCCAGACCTGCTGAGCTTTTCCAACAATTTCTGTTTTTTTTGTTTCTGAGTAAAGGAGTTGGGATGTCATGTTGAGGTTCTACAGGACATTGGGGAGGACTCTTCTGGAGTACTGTGTGCAATTCTGGTCACCCCATTATAGGAAAGATATTATTAAATTGGAATGGGTTCAGAAAAGTTTTACCAAAATGTTGCCAGAGCTGGGGGATTTGACGCATAAGGAGAGTTGGGATAATCTGGGACCTGTTTTACTGGAGTATAGGAGGTTGAGGGGTGACATAGGAGGTTGAGAGAAGTTTATATAATCATGAGGAGCATAGATATGATGCATGGCAAGTGTGTGTGTGTGTGTGTTGGGAGCAAGTTCAGAACTAGGGGGCACATTGTTAAGGTGAGAGGAGAAAGATTTAAAAAGGACATGAGAGCAACGTTTTTATACAGCGAGTGGTTCGTGTGTGGAATGAACTGCCAGAGGAAGTGGTGGATGTGGGTACAGTTACAACCTTTAAAAGACATTAGAATAAGTTCATGAATAGGAAAGGTTTGGAGGGACGTGGGCCAAGCGCAGGCAGGTGGGACTAGTTTAGTTTGGGAACGTGATCAGCGTGGACTGGTTGGACTGAAAGGTCTGTTTCCATGTTGTATGACTACGAATCTGTGACTGAGTATCAAGCAAGTTTTGTTTTGCAAGACTGACAGGTAACCACTTTTCATAACAGGTGCCTAGTAGCTCTCCAATGCTTGTCAGAGCTGAATGTACATAACTAGCACTGTTGACCTTCTCCCACTAACACCTTGCAACAGGTTTCAGGTTAGAATTTGTTGTCATGTGGGATTGGAAGCAGATATGATTGTGGCTAAACAGATGCTGACAGGAATTAACAAACCTGGAACCAGCAGGTTATTTAAAATGTGCAGGAAATGTAAAAATGTCAAATAGTTTAACAACTCAATCTTGAGATTAACATATGAAACATAAACCAAATGTGTTGCAAGTATTCAGCAGACCAGGCAACATTTATGGAGAAAGGAAAGGATTATGCATCAGGTCCAAAATGTTTTAACAGAGTGGGCCTAATTTTAACTCTATTTAAAAGCCTGGATTTTGAGCGAGTTAAAATCAAACTCTTCGACTTTGTTTGTCTCTCCTTGGATGCTGCCTGATTGGCTGAGCATTTTGAGTGCTGAGTATTTATATCTCAGATTTCCCAAATCTGTTATGTTTTGTCGCTGATTGACATAGTGTGTTGTCCTACTGAGAAGGGACTACATGAAGTAGGCTACATGTTATAACAGGGAAAAAGTGAGGACTGCAGATGCTGGAGATCAGAGCTGAAAAGTGTTGCTGGAAAAGCGCAGCAGGTCAGGCAGCATTCAAGGAACAGGAGAATCGATGTTTCGGGCATGAGCCTGAAGAAGGGCTCATGCCCGAAACGTCGATTCTCCTGGTCCTTGGATGCTGCCTGATCTGCTGCGCTTTTCCAGCAACACATTTTCAGCCACATGTTATAACACACAGCTGGATGAATATCTAGTAAGGACCAGGACTGAGATTTCTTTCCCTGTGGAACAGGATGGTTTCTAAATTGTTGAAACTCTGGAAAAATGCTCAGCCT
Source organism: Chiloscyllium plagiosum (assembly GCF_037043375.1). NCBI lineage: Eukaryota > Metazoa > Chordata > Chondrichthyes > Orectolobiformes > Hemiscylliidae > Chiloscyllium > Chiloscyllium plagiosum. The sequence continues at coordinate 29,420,850 of NW_028270159.1, read as the reverse complement.
GGAAATTTCTCAGTGTTTCTATTTTTCCATGAATAAGGTTCCATTGCACTTCCATTGAAGTTACAGCAACACAACAGGAGCCACTCCTCTAAGGGGAATACAAGATGCACCCCTGAGAAATCTCAACATGGAACTATCAAGGCAAGAAAATATATTTTGAGCTATGGAATGGGCAGAACTATTTTCAGTTTCTTAGGGATTTTATTTCTCTTTATTCTCAAACTGAGGTTCTAGGCTATCAAATACTTTGACACTGCCAAAATCTTGTTCAAAGTGTTGGGTCTTAAAACGAGTGTGAGAAACTCTTAAAATGTGTGAGAAAAATAAACTTTCATATTAAAGACACTCCACCTGCTGAGCATTCCAAATCATTACAATGAATGAGGCAAATTTATTGAGAAAATAACAAATTTATTAAATAATGTAATTTCAATTCTTTTCTAAACATTGCCTGTTCCAGATTCAAGCATGATTTTATCATGCCTTGTTCCAAATTAATATGAAGAATATGTTCATTAGAATATGCACTACAAATAACAATGTAGCATCTGTAACATTTCAATTTTAGGTAGAATGTTTGGTTTCACTCATGGTGGATTACAAAATCAAATAGCAAGCTCCTCCATGAGGTAGACTTAGAAATTTGGATGTTGAACGTGGCAGATCTGAGTGGTAGACCTGAGATGAAATCTCTCCATCATCTCGAGAACTTGACTTTCCCCAGTCATTAGTCGAAAATACTGCACTAACAGATTGCAGGGAAGTAATGAAGATTAACCTGCCCAGTGAAAGATGTTTCCTGTAAGCAGATATGCAACAATGCTTGACACGGGAAGGCTAGGCAGGGAAGCAGCCAAGATAGAGATCAGAAAATATCCTTTTTAAATGCGTGGTTATTCCATTTTTAAAGAAGTGATATGAAAGTGGCATCCATAAATAGAAATTATACGTTTGCTGTACATTCCCTTAGCGTTTCTTTTGTTTTAAAAATATTCCAACTATTAAAAATACACTATAGATGTGGTAATAATGTATAACTTGTTGGTTTTGTCTAATCAACCTTATCTCTGTGCTACCCAATATACCTCAGCCAGGGAGGTATGGGGAAAATGCTATCTGATCCTCTGTAACAGGTTACCGAAACTTATGTGACATTAGCTTAGTGTGAGCCACACTCTAACTTTCCTACTTCCCTCTGAACTTGGTCCACATGAAGGAAGAGGCTTTAATCATTGATACACATTTGCAGATTACCACAAAGTCTAACAGAGTAATATTGATTGATAGGCAGGTATATGATTGCTAAATTGATATTTTTAATGCAATTGTTGTAATAGGTGTTACCCATGCTGTTGGAATCTCCCCAGCTGAGGTTACTATTAAGGACTGTCCTTCTCAATCTCCCCTTTCACCTGAGGCTTGGTGTGACCCTTAGGTTAAACCACAACCAGTCAACACTCTCTAATAGGAGAGCAGTCTTGTGGTCTGGCAAGGATGTGATGACTTTATTAGGTGCAAGGTTCAGAGACAGTTAATGCTGAAGACTGTATTAAGCACTGCCCAACACAATGATGTCATGAACTTGGGTGGAAGAACAACTCTAGATCATGAAGGAGATCAACCTAACATCTAACTCTGTCTCATAGACTTTGTTGCTATCATACCAAAGAACCTGATTACAGTCATGTGATAAACTGTATCTTGTTTAAGATAAGAGCTTCTTCACCTGAGATAACCAAATGATTTTCCTCTCATATACTTGGCCAGCCAGGACCTTTGGATCCCAACATAAAAGGAGGATATTGAGAGCAAACCTGATGTATTCTTCCATAAGGTAATTATTGAAGTCATCATACAACATGGTGAGCAGTGGGTGTGGATTCCAGTGAGCTGTGAGGAAGTCTTTACATACGGCTTTAAGATGGCTACTTGGTCATACAGCTATAAGTCAATGATGAACAGCATTTCAGAGCTGGTAAGGCACTCTCAGAAACAAATGTGAGCTAGGAGCTGAAACATTAGGCTGCTACAGATTGCAGAGTGTTGATGGAATATAGGAGGAGGTTCAAACCAAGAGTGAGTGGACATCGGATGGTGTATGAATAATGCTGAAATCCCTGATGGACGAAGAGAGTTTGTTTTGAAAATATGGTCCAGTTATAAGCTGAGAAAGGTAGAAGTGGGCATAGAATCAACAGCTCAGAGGAGCATTGCTGACTTAGGCAGGTACCATAACTGCAGTAAGGAAAATTGGCAGCTACAGAAGTAATTTTAAATGAAGTCACAATACTGAGAACATGACATAAATATGAATTTATTAAGTTCAGGGGCAGCAGGATTCATCTTATAGAGCCCCAAAGAATGGCTTTCAATCAGTAAAGCCATTAAGAGACCAGGATTACTATTAAATACTTGGTAAGTGTCTGATTAGAGGAATATTCAGGCCACTAATAAGATGGGAGAAAATCTGAGGCAGGAGCAATGGGGTGGAGGTAATTGATAGGGGCAGTTGGAGATGCCATATTTGATGTTAGGCTCTGAAAGGGTTAATGCTGACAGCATCCGAAAGCATTCTGATAACATAATCCTATCTACTTGCACTGCCTGTATGCTGCTTCCTCTCTAGAACAACATTTCCCATTAAGGCTCTTCCAGTATTTGCTCCTGGAATGTGCCTTTATTAAGTAGGCAAAAGTGAGGACTGCAGATGCTAGACATCAGAGTCAAGATTAGAGTGGTGTTGGAAAAGCACAGCAGGTCAGGCAGCATCCGCAGAGCAGGAAAATCAACGTTTTGGGCAAAAGCCCTTCAACAGGAATTGACATTGCAGGCTAAAGCTCTTCATCAGGAACATTAAGTATTGTTAAGTAGGTTCACTTTATACTTAGCAGAGTGTGAGGTAATCTGGAAAACTGTTTTTTGTATCATAATAAAACGAGACAGAACCAAACTAACTGGGCACAGTGTAGCCAACAGGTACTGAAATGTAAGAAATATATGCCTTCTTGCTCGATGCACAAAGCCTGTTTTATTCCTATTTGCCATGCTTCATTCACATATAAATTGGCTGATTTCACATGAAATTCAGTAATTCTAAAATGACTTCCCTTTTTGTTTTTTTTTATTCCCTGCTCCTACATCCCTCCTTGCTAGGTTGCAGCTGCTAGTTAAGAGTGTGACCACCTGGGCAACCTATTCCCAGTTGTTTATGAATATTGTGTTAACTTCAGTAAATTGGCCGCTGTATTTCCTGCGATTGGAGCATTTGTGAGTACAAGGATGCCCCTTTACTTGACTGGACCTAAGCCTCTATTTGGTTTACAGCGGGATAAAAACAATTGCTAGTGATTTTTCATAAGAAGAAGCTCTTGTCTTAACAAGATGTAGATTGATAACATGATTATAATTATATTCAAGACATATTAGCAAGTTAGATGCTACTACTAAGATTATTAGGAAACATAGATGGCACATCTGTCCTCTTCCAAAATCCAGAACCATTCTCCCTGTTTCTCAATGGAAGGCAGTATGACATCATGAGGGTTATTGCAATCTTCAACGTTAACCCTTTCACAATCTTTGCCTTATACAATGTCTTACTGCAGCTTTATTCACCATAGTTAGCATACGCATAATTACATTTATCACTGTTTCCCACCAAGTTCCTGATTTCACTTATTCAGTTAGTCTGGAGTTTTCACAATCCTTCCAGAACATGTTGTCTTTGGACTTGGATGATTGATGGATCTTTGGGCTTGAGGACTATTGCCTCTGATTCTGACCTTGGTCTGAAGGCATTCAGACAGCAAAATTCTCTGCTTAGCATGATCTTCAAACTTTCATCTGCTGATGTTATTTATAGAGAACTCATTCCTGCAAATCCAGGTTGTTGGTATACTATATTATCTTTCATAGAGGAGTTCTTCCCTTCTGAATCAGGTAGTTGCCCCATAACAACATCTGGAGACCTTTTAATCTAAAATAAAATTCTATCACAAAAGATGGCTGCTGAATGGAAACAAGCTTTTATTTCTTTGCAGTATCTTACATTTCTGAGGCTGTTAATTTCTTCTTTTCGATCATGTCCTAAATCTGTGGATATTGATTTGGCTTCCATGGATTTGTTTGAAGCTTACCTTCAGTTTGTGTTTCTTCTCAATCTGAGGTTAGATCTATGTTGCAGTATGTAAACTCTTTACTTCACATTATTGATTATTTGGATGTTTTAACTTGCCCCTGGTTGTTCTACTGTTGCACCAGAACTCAGTTATGGTCTAAATGAATTTCTGTTCATTTAGCATTATCTTTGTCGTTGGTACTGAATATTCTGCTTTTTAAGATTGGAAATGTTCCCATGTCTTTTCATCGTCTAACATCAAATTCAAACCTGCAATAACAATTTGGTCTGCAGACGGTTTCATAGTCTGAATAATTTCAGATAAAGTTTTCTCAATAAACTCAAGTAAGTTATACTGCTCACTCTAGTTACCATTGTTTGTTTCGGCTTGTAAAATCAGTCAATTTCTTTCATCTGAATTTTCTTCACTGATGGAAACAGAAACCATTTCCACCAGTCTAGTACATTCACAGACTTCCTGTTACAGTACAAAACAATTCTTTTCTGCCAACATAGGTAACTTCAGAAGATACATTTTATTTATGTTCCACCACAATTATAGGAAGTCCAGTTAAATTGTTTATCAGTTGCTCCTTGACTGGTTTGACACCAATGGTTTGTTGCTGGACCAGTTACTCTCTGATTCACTTCTCTTTCAATAGACTTGGAATAAATTTGTTTCTCGACATGCTCACTGTCTTTTAGAACCAATTTGCTACAACATTTTCTAATATTTCAAGGATGTTGATGTAGAGATGCGTGTTTAGGTCAGAAGTAAGAACTGTCGATGCTGTATCACTTATATATTATCAATTCTCTTATGCTTTGTATTTCAGAGTGTTGCCCACCTGTTAATCTTGAGTGTAATGCCTTTGAGACTGTGCAGTTTCATCTTTGTAGGCTGTAATTCTATTTCTTCAGCCATTCTTTTCAATCTGATTGGACAGTGACACGGTTATCTATAGGCAAAAGTGAGGACTGCAGATAGAGTCATAGATGAAGGGCTTTTGCCCGAAATGTTGATTCTCTCCTCTTCGGATGCTGCCTAACCTGCTGTGCTTTTCCAGCACCACACTCTCGACACTGTTATCTATATCAAGCTTAAAATTAATTAGCTATCCATTGACTTGAGCAGGTTTTGTCAAAACCAAGTTGTTAGCCTTACCAATTTTCCCAGGAATTCATTGATATCATCATGTCTCCTTGGAATGCAATTGAAATCAAGACCCAATATTTCTGGAGTCATCACAGATGTGAAAATTTGATTAAACAGCCCAATTTTCACTAACTGTCTAATTCAGATTACAAGTATATGTGCACCAGGATTTTATCATTAACAAAAAAATCACTTTGTTGCAATGAATTAGTTTCAACCAATGTCAAGAAAGAAACATGAATTGCTAATATGAAAATCTACAACATAAGCACTTCTCATTAATGAACAAATAGATACAAAACAGACAGATGAGACCCAGATTCTGGATCAGTGGTGCTGGAAGAGCACAGCAATTCAGGCAGCATCCGACGAGCAGCAAAATCGACGTTTCAGGCAAAAGCCCTTCATCAGGAATGGGCTTTTGCCCGAAACGTCGATTTTGCTGCTCGTTGGATGCTGCCTGAATTGCTGTGCTCTTCCAGCACCACTGATCCAGAATCTGGTTTCCAGCATCTGCAGTCAGTGTTTTTACCTAGATGAGACCCAGATATTAAGGGTGGGGAAGGAACAATAATATCAGTGAAGCCCACTTCTGGCACCAGTTCAGATTGCAGAGGTTGATGATTTGTGATCTTTCAGTTCCCTTCCAATTCCTTTTGACTTTTTGAGGACAAAATGCTGTGTACACACTGATTTTCAATCTTTCAAGAAGAAATCTGCAGAAACAGAAGCTATCTAGCTACTCAGAATTTTCTTTTAATTCTCCACTCACAGAAGCGGGGGTGTGAAGACAGCAAGAGAGATTTGGGTGCTTTCTCTTTCTCTGGCTGGATGTGTCTCCTGGGTTATCTATCTGGGTGGCATAGTGGCTTAGTGGTTAGCGGTTAGCACTGCTGCCTTGCAGCGCCAGGGTCCCAGGTTCGATTCCAGCCTCAGCATGCCTGCGTGGAGTTTGCACATTCTCCCTGTGTCTATGTGGGTTTCCTCCCACAGTACAAAGATGTGTGGGTTAGGTGAGTTGGCCATGCTAAATTGCATACAGTGCTAGGTGCATTAGTAGGGAGTAAATGAATGGGTCTGGGTGGGTTACTATTCGGAGGGTTGATGTGGACTTGTTGGGCAAAAGGGCTTGTTTCTGCACTGTAGGGAATCTAATCTAAACACAAGGCTGTAGTCATTCATCCATCAAGTAATATTTACTATACTAAGCACTCCTGAATGCATAACTAAATGTAAACCTGCCCTGAACATATACCCACAGAGCTGAGGTATTTAGTATCCTTCCCCACCACTTGAATATGGCAGGATTGTAGATACAACTCACAATGAGCTCCAGTAACTCAATCCTTTCAAAAAAAAACTGCAGTATCTTCAATCCACAAATTTTCGATTTAAAGCAGTTTATTTTCTCATTTGTTAGAAAATAGAAATAGTCTTTGAAATATCTTTTCTAATGTTGATGGTTCGATTGCTTTATCATCCTTGTCGGTATTTTTTGATTTACTGCTCTGAAACTGTCCTGCCTCTAGACATTCTATGGAAGCAAAATTTTGTTTTACCAACATATCATAGCTAGGTACTCCTTGTTCTTGAGTCTTTTTTTGTTCAATAGTATTTCACTAATGTTTAGTTTCTGCTGTTTCGTTTACAATGATTCTTGAGATTGGCTGTGTTGGTATGGTACCTGTCCTTATAAAGTAGACAGGTTCTGTTGCTCCTCTGTGATTATGGTTGTCTATCTCATCTCAGGATTTGTTTATAATTCTTTCTGGTTACTTCTGCAGCACAATCTGAATAGCTTTCTGCAAAGTCAATCTTCTCTGGATTGTAATAAAGCTGACAACAGTTCATTGAAACTTCAAACAATTCTGTCAATTCCAACAAGACTGACTTTTCTGAATTCTGATTTCAAATGATTAAAGTCACAATTTTCCAATATTCTGTAGCTATTTAAATAAATTATTAATGGATTACCATAGATGCTGAACTCTTCTGATAACTCTTACTCTTTAATGAATTTTATTTATTTCTTTGATTAAAGTAATTATCAAAACTTCATAGATTTTCTTGAAAACTATTGGCACTTTATGTTTTGGTGATCCATAACATCATCAGGTAATATTCTATTAAAGACAGTAGTGTCTACATTTGTTCAGCCTGTGATTTCATATTTAAGCATGATGCAATTCTGCATCTTAAGAACTATTTCATCAAGATGTCCAATCCCTTGTACTATTTGGCATATCTCTACTACTAAAATTTGCAGACAATAATAACTTTTCCTGCCACATCTTCTTAACATGATCACTTATTTTTCTTACTGCAGAATTTAATTGTTTGAAATTTATCTACGCTGCTGTAGAGTATTTCCCTTGAAGACTTTTAATTCTGTAAAAAGCAATGCTGTTGTATTTCCATGTGTTAAAGCTTTTACCCTATGCAATACCGTAACGCTCTATTGTTTTCCTTTTTTAAAGCGCTTAGTTCTGGTGAACAGGAATGCAATATACAACCTTGGTATAAAGCCTTTATTTTCCTGACTAGAGCCATGCCATGGTGTCTGCTTGTTATGGCATCAATGCTCACTGTGAATACTCCTTTACTTAACTTCTGTCCTTCTCCATTTTGGCCTGATTTTTACACTGTTAGTTTATAGTTTGACCCTTTGTCCAACAAGGATTTAACATTCACAAAGCTCGGATATAGAGTTATAGAGACATACAACATGGAAATTGACCCTTTAGTCCAAATCATCCAGGCTGACCAAGTTTCCCAAACTAAACTAGTCCCACCTGTCTGCTTTTGGCCCCTCGAAACCTTTCCCATTCATATACATGTCCAAATGTCTTATAAAGCTTACACATGTACCTACATCTACCATTTCCTCTGGCAGATCATTCCCTGTACAAACCCACCTTCTGTGTGAAAACGTTACTGCTTGGATCTCTTTTAAATCTTTCTCCTTTCACCTTTAAAATATGCCCCCGAGTGTTGAACTCCCTGACCCTGAAGAAAATAAAACCTTTGCTGTTCCCCTTATCTATGCCCCTCATGATTTTATAAATCTCTACAAAGTCACCCCTCAACCTCCTACACTCCAGTTTAAATAAATCCCAGGATACCCAACCTCTCCTTATAACTCAGCCCTGGCAACATCTTGGTAAATAGCTTCTGAACTGTCTCCAAAATATGCCCACTGTCTTGACAAATCTCTCACCAGAACTGTTCCAACAGACACTTGTTTCTCAATGAAATCTGGAACTGTCAGGAATAATCAGTGACTGGGTCTTTCTTGCTCACACTGCTTCTTCTGCACTTCTTGATATGGCTGAAGTAAAAACATTGGCAATTTTCCTTTATTGGTCTTTCTGTGAGTTCCTGCTGTCTCCTTGTTTGTTCAGGCGCTTGTAGCTGCAGTCTGTTTGTGTGAGTAGTTCTTAAAGTCTATAAAACTGCAAACTGACTTGGTCTTTTGGAAATGTCTTCTTCTATCCAATGAATCTTTTCATCACTGTGCTCTGTGGTGTTAAACAACAATGCCCACCACGTGATGTTTACAGGTACAACAATTCCTTTTCCCTTGACTGAGTCAACTGACCTATTTGGCTTACAGTAGTAGAGTAATGAATCTTCGTGAGAAGTGGTTCATGTCTTAATAAGATGCTAGCAATTAGGTATGAGTTGCTTTAACTAGCTAGACATTGTTACTAAGACTGCTAGGTAAGCATCAAGATTCCCAGTAAAATCTAGAATTACTGTATTCTGCTCATTGCCCCATGTAAGACTGTATGGCATAATCAGATTAGGTGAAGCTTTATGTAGCCTATAATATTAATTCTATCAAAAGCATAACCCAATGCATTATACCAATGCATTGTACACATGAAAAATACTTAATTGGCTATATATCACTTAAGGATATCTCAAGAATAAAAAAAAGCCCCATATAATTGCATATTTGTTGTTTTTACTGATCTTGCTCCCCATCCTGTGCATAAATTCCAGCCCCTACTGTCTTCTCCTGTGGAAAATCACTGGTAAAATAGCACATTCTGCCATTTAATAGGCACATTGCATGGGGGAATTGTCAAAAATGTTGTGTTTCCATGCTGTTACCTATCCACATTTAATGTTTTATTTTAATTTCATACATTAGAATCATTGTTGCTTCAGAAAAAAACTTTGTGCTGTCTTACAATCATGCTTGTCCTTGTCCTAATTTAAATGTGAATTAATGCATAATTCATTTTGGATTTACCTAATATTCCTCAATTTTGTGGATTGGATACCTGTGCTCAAGAGAAAATAATAGTTAAGTTAATTCTCTAAATTGAGTCTAATAGCAACTGATTAACTTTCTCTGAGCACTGTCTTAAAATGTCATCCTTGAGTCAATTGGCAGCACTCTTGCCTCAGATTATGGTTCAAGTTCCACTCCAAAGATTTGAGCACATAATCGAGGCTGACATTTCAGCGCAGCACTGAGAGAGGTTTGCATTTTCAGAGGTGCTGTCTTTCAGATAAAACATTCACAGACGGTTCTGCCTTCTCAATTTGGAATATCTGACATCTACCAATTCTTCAAAGAAGTGCAAGGACGTTCTCCCAATCTCCTGGCCAACTCTTATTCCTCAGCATGCAAAAGGGGCAATCTGGCCTTTATCTAACTGCTGTTTATAGAAACTTGCCATTTTAGCCACCACATTTCTTACATTATTAGATTAGAATCCCTACAGTATGGAAACTGGCCCTTTGGCCCAACAAGTCCACACCGACCCTCCAGAAAGTAACTCACCCAGACCCATTCCCCTATCCTATATTTACCCTGACTAATGCACCTAACACTATGGGCAATTTAGCATGGCCAATTCACCTAACCTGTACATCGTTGGATTGTGGGGAGAAACCAGAGCACCCAGAGGAAACCCACAAAGACATGGGGAGAATGTGCAAACTCCACACAGAGAGTCGCCCGAAGCTGGAATCAAACCTGAGACCCTGACACTGTGAGGCAGCAGTGCTAACCACTGAGCTACCATGCCGCCCCCAAATGCTTTTTAAACCTCAAAACATTCTTCACAGTCTAACACCATTTTGGGACATCTAGAGAATGCAAAAGGCACTATATCAATGAAGTTGCCAACAAAAAAATCAATTTAATTGCACAGTAATAATTATCAATGTAACAATGATTACAGCAAAGATTTCACCAAAGCCCCTGCTCATGCCAAATTTGAATGCTTTATGCCACTAAAGATTCTGCAGCTTATGCGTTGAGTTGAAATTCTTATTATAATTTACATATGTGCAGTTACTGTTTTATTGTTACTACCTCTATGACAGCAGCTTGGGCTGAGCATTTATGTCTTTCAGGGTCCTAATCTCCTTTAGAACTATTAACATTTACATATCGTTGAAATCAAAGTAGGAATCTCTGTGAACTGCAGGAATTATGGAAAATTCTTCTTCCTCTTTGATGCCCTCGGGAAATGGAAATGTCCTGCACACCTGGGATTGAATGTATATTCCTTTCCAGATCAATTAACTGATCAGCACCTCAAAAGAAGGCAGATGCATTTACCTGTAAGACTAAAATAGCATTTAAATGCCTGGAGAGAAGAGCAGTGTCTGTTTATCAAACATCACGAAGACAAAAGTTAACTTTAGCTGCCTCCACATGAAAACTTGCTCCTCTTCCAGACCAAATTATAAAAGAGTGCTGCAGATAGGCATGTCCAATCCAAAGCCCATGTACTGAGATGCACTGAAAATTGATGCAGTTGCAGTAAAGTCAAAAAGAGGAAAACCAGCAATCAGAAATGTTCTTTCCATTGTATTTCTGTGCTGAGCTCAAAATTGAGTGGTACATCCCTTAATAGTTTGAATAGTTACAAAAGAACCAAATATATTAAAATGACATGAGGTACCTTCCAAATATTTGGAAAAGGGTCATCTCCTGATGTCCTGGTAAATATTTATAACTCAAAGCCAAATACATGAAGCAGAATATTATTTGCAGCATTGTTATTTGTGACAATTTTAAAAATGAATACATTTCTAAAAATGTCATCGATTATAAAACACATTTTAAGGATGTGAAACATATTCTTATGAAGATATGAGTTAGGATCAGGAGTAGGCCATTCTACCTCTTGAGTCGATGCACCACAATCTCTACCCCACATTCCTGCCTACAAATGATAACCTTTCATCCCTCAATTATTAGGAATCCATCTATCTCTGCCTTTGCTGTCTTCCAAGAAAGAAAATTCCAAAGACTCCCAGCTCTCTAAGGAGAATAATTCTCTATGTCTTTGTCATAAATGGGAAACCTCTTATTTTTAAACAGTGATCCCTAATTCTGGAAACTCGTGTAAGAAGAGGCATATGTTTCAGTCAAGTCACCTCTTACTTGTCTAAACTGCAGTGGATTAAAGCTTAGCCTGTGCAAGCTTTCCTTATGAGACTACATGCCTAATCAAGGTATTCACCTGGTAAACCTTCTGCATCCTTCCTTAAACAAGGAGACTAGCACAGGAGTTCAGATGTGGTCTCACCAATGCTCTGTATGACTGAAGTATAAGCTCTCTACTTCCATGTGCAATTTCCCTTGAACTTAACAACACAATTCTATTACCATTCCTCATTACTTGCTGTAACTGCAGAATAACTTCCTGTCACTTGTGCACTACGGTGCACAAATCCCTTTGCACCTCGGAGCTCTGCAAACTTCAAACCAACTGTCTGAGTATTCACTCCTTTTAAAACCCTAGGATGAAATCCATCAGGATCAGGGGCATGTTAGCCTGAAGCTCCAATACTATGCTAAGTACCATGTCACTGGTGATTGTAATTTTCTTGGCTTCCATTCTCCCTTCCATTTCCAGATTTATCATTACTTTGGGGAAGATATTGAATCCTTTAGTTCAGACCGATTGAAAATACCCATTCAGATTGTCTGCCATCTCCTTAGCTTCCATTACTAAATCCCCAGTCTCACTTCCTATAGGGCAACACTCACTTCGTTAACTCCTTTTTTTAAATAGTATGGCAATTTTTATTATCTGATTTTATATTTTTAGCTAGTTCTCTCTTGGGCAGTCCCTACTAATCTTTTAGCCAATTTTCACACTTTTAAAATATTCTGTCTCATCTTCTGATCAGTCATATATCCTTTTATATGCTTTTTTTTGCCACAAATTTTAAGATTTTTTGTTAACCACAGATAGTTTTGCGTGCAATTCTGGTCTCCTTCCTATCAGAAAGATGTTGTGAAACTTGAAAGGGTTCAGAAAAGATTTACAAGCATGTTGCCAGGATTGGAGGATTTGAGTTATAGGAAGAGGCTGAACAGGCTGGGGCTGTTTTCCCTGCAGCATCGGAGGCTGAGGGGTGACCTTAAAGAGGTTTACAGAATCATGAGAGGCATGGATAAGATAAATAGACAAGCCTTTTCCCTGGGTTGGGGGAGTCCAGAATTAGAGGGCATTGGTTTAGGGTGAGAGGGGAGAGATTTAAAAGGTAACTAAGGGGCAACTTGTTCACACAGAAGGTGGTAGGTGGATGGGATGAGCTGCCAGAGGAAGTGGTGGAGGCTGGTACAATTGCAATATTTAAGATGCATTTGGATGGGTATATGAATAGGAAGGGGTTGGAGGGATATGGGCCGGGTGCTGGCAGGTGGGATTAGATTGGGTTGTGATAATTGGTCAGCATAGATGGGTTGGACTGAAGGGTCTGTTTCCATGCTGTACATCTCTATGACTCTATCTGACCAAAAGACATAGGAGCAGGAGAAGGTTATTCAGCCACTAAGTTTGTTTTGCCATTCAATGAGATCATGACTAATCTGATCATTTTTTTTCCACATATTCCTTGATCCCCTTAGCAATCCAAAATCAAGCTTGAACTTTCTTAATGAGCCAACCTCAACATCTCTCTGGGGCAGAGACTTCCACAGGTTCACTACCCCTGAGGGAAGAAACTCCTCCTCATCTGTGTCTTAAATTACAAGACCACTACAACTGAGATTATTCCTTTTTGTCCAAAACTCTCCTACAAAAGGAAACAACCTATTATCACTAACTCTGTCAAGTCCCCTAAGAATCTTCTATGTTTCAAAAAAGTTCACCTCTCATTCTTCTAAACTCCAATGAGCACAGGTCCAACCTACTCAACATCTCTTCATAAAATCTCTCCATATCAAAGATCAACCGATGATCTTTCCCCTTAGAATTTTTCAGTCTCATTGGAATGTATCTATGCAGTGTATTGTGAAATATTCCTTTAAATATCTGCCACTGCATCTCCACTGACCTATCCCTTTAACCTAATTTGCCATTTTATGTTAGCTGGCTCTGCTTCTGTGTCCTCATAACAGCTCAGATTAATGTTTAAAACTCTAGCCTTGGATCCTCTCTTCTCTCTCTTAAATGGAGTGTAAAATTCAATCATTGCCACTGCCACCCATGGGCACTTTTAACACAAGGTCATTTATCTTATCTTGTACCACACCAAATACAGTGCATCATCCTCTCTGGTTGGCTCCAGAAAGAATTGTGTTAAAAAAAATCCCAAGAAACATTCTACGAACTCTTTATCTCAGTTGCTTTGCCAATCTGATTTTTCCAACCTAAATGTAGATTAAACTCCTCCATAATTATCCTGGTGCCTTTTCGATAAACTCCCATTATTTATTCCTTTACACTCCATCCTACTAAGTGGTTAGTGTTGGGGGTCCTGTATAAGACTACCACAAATTGTGTCTTGCCTTTATAATTTCTCATTTCCAGCCAAACTGCTTCTATGTCCTGGTTTCCTGAACTTAGGTCATTCCTTGAGAAGAGGGAGGTCTCCTGATGTCCTGGCTAATAATGATCATTCAACTCACATCACAAGAATTAGATCATGCTGCTTCTCTTAGCAATGCTCTTTGTTGAGTCTGGTTGCTGTATTTATCTTAAAAACATCAGTGACTACACTTCAAAAGGATTTCATTGATTTATAAAGCACTCCTTGAGGATGTGTAAATAAAATCCCAAGACTCAGCAGCAGATGTTGGCCACTCAACCCCTCCAGAATGCTTGAGTACACTCTGCTTTTCAATAAGACCACGGTTGATCTGACTACTCCATGTTACTGCCTATCTACAATGTCCTTTCACTCCCTTGTTTATCAAAACTCTCTCTTCCTTTGCCTTAGAAACATTTAAAATATAGATGAATGCAAAGTTGTTTTTCTTTCATTTCTTCCAAGCCAAAGTGGCTCACATTTGAATAATGTTACATTAAACTGACCTCAAACAGCCTCGTCATGTCTAAAGGTACTTTTCTTTTCTTTCAGATTAATAATCTTTGGAGGTCGACGTAAAATAACAATGTTACCATTTTTAAAAGCCTCTCTTTTTGTGTGTGGTTTGGATTATAATAAAATAATAAAACTGTACAATGCCAAAGAAGACTATTCAGCCTGTCATGCTCTTTGAAAGACTTCCCAATTCATTCCACTCCCCTCCACTTTCCCCAAAGTCGTGCAAGTATTTTTCTTTGTTTCTTTTCAAGTTTAGATCCAATTCCCTTTTGAAATGTACTTTCATACCTTCTTCCTCCACCCATCTGGGTACCGACAGCAGTTAGCAGTGAAGCAGCAGCTGGAGAGCCTGGGCAGGACTTAGCCCAGCATGGGTGAGAGTGAGCTCAGTGCAGTGGAAAGCGTGCCCTCATGGGAAAAGCCCAGCATGGAGTATCTGCCAGCCTGTGGCTTAAGGAAGGTCTGTAATATTTAACTTTTAACTTTAATTCTTCATTTTTCTACTTTATGCTAAAAAGAACTGTAGTGTTACACTTTTTAACTTATTTCTTTATTTCTCCATTTTTGTACTTAAAATTTTATACTTAGATACCTTTGTACCTGAGATGGCACCAGGGACGTCAATGTTGTACACTTTTCACTGTACTCCTGTACCCTTGTGCTTGAGTGCAAGTGACAATAAAATCTAATTCTAAATCTAACTCTAGCTACCTACTGTGGTCCAGCCTAAAGACTGATCTATGTTAGCTCTGGAATGTATTACGCTTTTTTCAAATATGTATCCCATGTTCAAAATTGCAATATCTTCCCATTAGAAAATGGAAGACTCCCAAAGTACATACATGGAAACTGAGCAACTAAAATAACAGCTCAACTTGCTCAATAACTTGGGACATTCATCCAGGCTGCAGAATTAATCAATTGGTCTTAAAGGCAGAACGCTTTTCACAAATTTACACAGTGGAAGGTACCTCTGTGTTTACTTTATAATCTTGAGATGTTCTTATTATGAAAGCATTTGGGATTTTACAACTTTAGCTGCCTGATCCTGCTCACCAGCCTATAAAATAATGAAACATTCACAGCTTTGATTGTTAAAACAGTGAGTGTTTCCCCAAAACTACATATGATCTGACTATTGATAACAGTAGGTGTATTTCAACCAGAGAAGGTTGAAGTAAGTGCAATATTGAATGCTCTAATTTATGAATTTGATGGGATTATACCAGCTGCTAATATTTGTCAAACACAGCGTCATTACATCAGCTGTGGTGTGAACAAGCTGTCTTATAAAAGCTATATATCTCAGGTTTGTGATTTAAAATCCTTCAGAAGAGATAGGCAAGCTGAACAAAATTATTTAGCCTATCTCTAATTTTGATCAAGGCCATTTTGTTGCTGTTTTGTAACAGAGGTGACAAAAACATTTGTGAAAATTTAATTTTTACAGCACAAGTAAGTGAGAAATCCGCAGAACTAAGGCCCACATGAAAGCAGTAGAAAATTACCAGTAGCAACTGGACCTGCCTGAGAATCCCCCCTTAGGGTGTCCATGTCTTCTCTCACAGTTTTATTAGAAGAAAATTACCTTGACTGGCAATACAGTTGAAAGTAGCAATGCAAATGAACATAAACCACAAGTTACAGCGAACTATGTTAGAAAAGGTAACCAAAGCTAAAAAAAATTACAAAAACGTCTCTGATGTCCTATAAAGTATGTTTGATTTGCATTACACCCATCAATTCACCAATTAAAGGCATTTCCAATGACTTTTCAATTTATCTTCCAAAGTTGTTCAAAAAATAACAGATAATAAAAGCAGATAACATTTATTGTAGTAGCAATATGAAAAGAAAATGGAAAGAAATAACTGAATTCATAATCTGAGGTAAAATCATCAGCAAAAGCATAGGGGAGTCCAAAACTAGAGGGAATAGGTTTAAGGTGAGAAGGGAAAGATTTAAAAGAGACCTAGGGGGCAACTTTTTCACACAGAGGGTAGTGCGTATATGGAATGAGTTGCCAGAGAGAGTGCTGCAGGCTGGTACAATTACAACATTTAAAGGGCATCTGCTTTGGTATATGAATAGGAAGGGTTTAGAGGGATATGGGTCAAATGCTGGCAAATGGGACTAGATTAATTTAGGATATCTGGTTGGCATGGACAAGTTGGACAGAAGGGTCTGTTTTCATGCTGTACAGCTCTATGACTCTGTGACTCAAAAGAAAGTTCAATGCCATGCACCAGACCAGACTGGTTTGTTTTACCAACAGCTTGGGACCATGGGAAGGGACTAATGCTAAATGCAGTGAGGTTTTCTGAATCTAAACCCTGGGAGCAAGGAATCGGTATAAAGTATATTTGGAATAAGTGCAGCCTACAGCTAATACTATATGTCTGTACAGTATAATCAAGTTCACCATATTTGGTTTACTGTGTGTTATAGCTAAGAAAGTTCCATTTGAGTTGTATATAATTTTTCAAGAAAATTAATTGGTAAAACAAAGATGACACACACTGAACTTTGGCAGTGTTCGAACATGATTCTTTTCAAAGTTATGGGCTACATAGGAACAGCTCTGATGTACCAAACCTGTTTGAATTTCTGATCTATAACTGTTTTGATGCTGTAAATTGTAGCTAGCTAATGAAAGAAAATCTATTTATAGTTTATGAAACTGAAATTTAATGGGTGTGACATGCATCTAGAATGATCACAGTCTAAAAATCTGCTGTGATTGTGGTGTTCCTGGTTTTAAAACTGTGACTTCTATCATCTAGAAGGACTAGGACAACTACAAGTTCTCCTCCATCCTAACTTAGAACTATATTACATTTCAATGTCACTGGCTCAAAATCCAGAACTCTTATCTTAACAACACCTTTTTGAGGAGAATTAGCAAGGGGCAATAGGTATTGGCCTAGCCAGAGACTCCCACCTCCTATTAACAAAAATTGTAAATAAAGCAACATAAGTGAACCAGCTAGAGTTGGCAGACAGACAACAATGGACATGAAAAATACACTGCTGTCAATGGGCTTTGCAGGTTGATTGATTTCAGCATTCCCACAAGGATCGTTAACTTTCCTGCATGTAGCCAAATTTACTTTTTAACAGAACTATTTGCTAACATATCCTGGCATTGGTTGAATAGTGAGGTTTTTTTAAGCAACAAAGAGGGGCGGATTTGACTAGTTAGTTAACATACGCTTGTGTTCAAAAACCCAAACAAAAATTATTTACCTAAAACTTAAATTTTTAACATTTTCAATGCGCAACTGCATTTTTCCAGTACAGTTTAGCTAGTTACTGGATGAATAAAATGTTTTCCTAATTTGTCAGCTTGCTGCAATCATTCTTTTATTATTTCTCCAAGTGATACTTTGAATTGGAATGCTTTAAGTTAAATTTGAAAAACATGATCACTAGATTATTTCAACTAAAAGAATATATAAAGTAATCCTTGCTGTCATCGATTACCTTTCAGTAGCTGTTGTAATCATGTAAAAAGTTACTATTCACCAAACTGTTGAATCTGATGCCATTAACTGACCTGTAATGCTGTTCTTGCAGCAAGTACTGGTTCTTGCACATGGTGAGGGTGGCTTGGGTGTGGGGGAGGTGTTGACTGAATTGTTCATTAAAGCCTCGTGTTTTAACACTGTGATCATGTTCCAGGCTGCTAACAAGTTATTTCCCAACATAAGGCTTTGTTTTACAAGCTGACAGCAATGAATGTTTATCTGTGCACGGGTTAAAATTAGGTTCAAACACAAAAACAAATGGCTGCCTGCTGTACAGATGAAGCAGTTAAAAGTAGCATGAAAGCTGAGGGTTAGCCTTGTGAACACTGTACCCACCATTGTTACAGCATGGCAACCTATCTCACAGGTCATTTCAAGTATTTGAGGAGAGATTAATCTGTTTCCCAGGAAGATAGTCAAGCCATTCAATTCCAGCATGAGCTGAGAGATGTTTTGGAACCAAGTGTAAGTGACAAATCTCTATGAACAGCAAACATTGCTTGGAATGTCTTTTGTCCTGACCAAGGACTGTGAGGGGAGGGTCTGTGATTCCTGCAGACCATTTGACTCAGAGACGTGTAGCCAAGAGCAGTCTAGTCTGAGTTTATATCTAGCATGGCTTGTCAGTATCCAGAACCATGACAGAAACAAATAGTTTGGGTCAGTCTACTGAAAACTGTTACTTCAGGGATTATGTTCTGCTGTATATTGTTACTGTAGGAGAATTGCTTTTGTTGTTTTTGATGTTCCATGGAGGAGCAATAAAATTTGTTCTAGTTGTTGCATCTTATCCTATTTAATATATAATCTGTTTCATATACATTGCTAATAACTCATAGCCAAATCTACCCCCATTAGAATGTTTGTTTCGCAGTTGAGAAAACTATATCTGCTGTTCAGCTCAAAATACAATACAATAGGGTCTCTGTTCGATTGCTGGACTCATATTTATTAGGTTATTGGACAATGGGTAGTAGGGAGGGAATCCTCATTCATGGGCCATATATGACTCAATCTTGCAAAAGTATCTACATTTAAAATCCAAAAATGTGGTGACATCATCCGACAAAAACTCCAGATTGGTCAGATAGATTGGTAGTGATGGTATCATGGAGGTTTCTAAAGGTCCAGTTAACTACATTCTACTTATGAAAAACAGGGGGAATGAACAGGATCCCTGTTCCTGGGATTGCTTGTGGATAATGGAAAAGCTTGGCCATAACAACAAAGACTTATTTCCATGTTATTTACAAACTAATTGAGACCTTTCTGAACCTTTTACTTGGACCTGCATCACCAAACAATCTTGGATGAGGAAGTTGGGTCTATTTCTTAGGGTGCTGTGTTCTCTCATATCTGCCTACTCAATAAATCACATTACCTTTAACCTTTGAAATAAGGGTTATTTTGTGTGTAACCAAGCACCAAATTATAAATAGCTCATAATAACTGTCAAATGGAAAATAGGTAGGATAATGAGTAAAATGTGTAAATATATATGAGCAACAAAGTGTAGAATACACAATATCCTTTCTGTGTGCTAGACAGGCAGGATGCCAAGGGGACCAAATTACAAAATGTTAATAATATATTCCCAATAGCATTAAAGGAGCTGCATTTGTTTTCTGTTATCTTTATTCATGGGCCCATAATAGATGCTTTGAACTTGCTTATGCTTCAGAGAGAAACTGCGTGAGCTGAGATCTGGGACTTATTTGGAATGTTCTCCCCTATATCACACACATAGGCATACTGTTGTTGACTTCTGCTCTTCTATTATTAGATTACATTTATTTAAAGGAAGTGTTGGCTTTACTTTACAATAAATTTTCTTTTGAGAGTGCAAAATATGCACATCATGCCAAGAACATTAGTAGATTGGTTCCTTCTCCCTGCAGTGATGTGGTGGTGCATGCTGACAGATAGTCCACCACATCTTGGACATAAAGGTACAGGTGAAAAGTGGCAAGCAAAAACAGTCTCCCTAATTCACCCAAGCTCAGGAGACACTTTCTGCTCTGGGACCAAGACTAAGAAAATTATATATTTTTAAACATTGAGTGTCCACTGTAACTTAGCTGGTAGAATGCTTGCTTCTAAGTCACATGGTCTTGGGCTAATGTGCCTCTCCAGGGTTTTAGAACAGCTCTGGCCAATATTTATCCCTCAATCAACATCACAAAAATATACAGATTATCTAACATTGCTGTTTATAGGAGTTCAGTTGTTTTGCAATTAGTTGTTGGTGATTCAAGTACTCTGGAATGGTGCACTTTCCCAGCCTCAGTATTAGAAATTAGCCTTTCTACATCAGGGATGGATGTTTTGATGTCACAGCTCTAATTCCTGCCCTAAATGGAGGGATAAGGACCAAGGGCAGGCAGAAGGGATTAGTTGAATTTGGTATATGTTTGGCAAAACATTGTGGGCCGAAGGGCCTGTTCCTGTGCTGTACTGTTCTAAATTGCAGGCTTGATTGAAGGTCCTTTTATTCTCCAATAATTTGTCATAAGGGCAGTTTCAGTAAAGCTCTGTTTGTCACATCCATGGTGATTCATCCAGCAAGTCTGGCTGCAAGCCTGTCCAGTTTGTGTTCTAAATGCAGTTTCTGGTTGCATGCTAATGTAGACTTTGAAATTAGTCATCTAGATTGGATTGTATACTGCACCTAAAAAGTTTTCAGGATTATACTTGTTGGAGAAAAGTGAGGCTCTTATAGAATGTCATTTTCTGCTTTTTTGATGTTCGTTGTTAGTTTGATATGTATAGTTTGTGAAATTGCAGTGACTAGAATGCAATATTGTTCCAGTGAGCACTTTATAATTTTTTTTTCTTTTTTCTGCTTAAATATATCTAGCATTTAGGTGTTTCTAGCATTGCCCACCCAAATAGCCCCTTTAATTGAGTGTTTAGCAAGGATATTTCAGAGAGCATTTAAGAGCCAACCACATTGTTGTGGATCTGGAGTCACATAAGGGCCAGACCAGGAAGGAAGGTAGATTTCCTTCTCTAAAGGACATTTATGAAGCAGATGCATTTTTTCAACAATATTTAATTTGGACACTGGCATGGAGACTAGAGTTATATTCTAGGATTATTAATTGAATTCAAATTGTACTAGCCATTGTGGCGGGATGTCCTCAGAGCAATAGCCTGGGCCTCTGAACTACCAGTTCAGTGACACAACCACGATGCCACCATCTCCCCTGTTCTTGCAATAAAAAGGCCAACTAGACTTGGAATAATGGAAATCTCTGGAAAAACTCAGCAAGTCTGGCTGCATCTGTGGAGAGAAAACAGAATTAATGTTTCAAGTCCAATGACTCTTCAAACTTTGGATAAATTTGTCACGCTTAATTTGAAGGATAGTGGAATCAAGGGTTATGGTGATAAGGCAGGAACAGGATACTGATTGAGGATGATCAGCCATGATCATAATGAATCGTGGTGCTGGCTCGAAAGGC
This sequence comes from Chiloscyllium plagiosum, assembly GCF_037043375.1. Lineage (NCBI taxonomy): Eukaryota > Metazoa > Chordata > Chondrichthyes > Orectolobiformes > Hemiscylliidae > Chiloscyllium > Chiloscyllium plagiosum. The sequence continues at coordinate 29,399,277 of NW_028270159.1, read as the reverse complement.
AGAATGGCCTACTCCTGCACCTATTGTCTATTGTCTATTGAAATTAGTACTTAAAGAAATTGCAAGTTTGTTTTTTAATGTCACAGTAAGCCCTCTTTACACATGGCCGACTCAGTTATTCCCATAATAAACTCTCATTAAGGTTATAAGGAGAAATAGCAGCAATATAGGACTTCAGTTATGTGGAGAGATTGTTGGATTGTTCTCCACACAGCAGACGTATATGGAGACCAACTGTAGCATCAAATTATCTGGGGTTTTGATGTAACCGGTAAGGAGAAACTATCAATTGTAGAATAATTTCTTCATGCAGCAGGTTGGATTCACAGACATTTACAGCACAGAAGACCACTTGGCCCATCATGTCTGCACTAGTCAATAAAGATCAGATTATATGAACCCCTTTTTATAACTCTTAGCCCATAGCCCTGGATGCTATTGCAATGTAAGTGAATATCTAAAAACTATAAGTGTAGTATCTCACACAAGCATCTTTTTAGGCATCATGTTCAGACTCCCAACATAATCTGGGTGAAAACAGTTTTGGGGTCATGTTGTGGATGTACAGGACATTGGTTCGGTCACTTTTGGAATATTGTGTGCAATTCTGGTTTCCTTCCTATTGGAAGGAGGTTGTGAAACTTGAAAGATTCAGAAAAGGTTTACAAGGATGTTGCCAGAGTTGGAGGATCTGAGCTATAGGGAGAGGTTGAATAGGCTGGGGCTGTTTTCTCTGGAGAGTCGAAGCTGAGGGGTGACCTTATAAAAGTTTATAAAATCATGAGGGGCATGGAAAGGGTAAATAGACAAGGTCTTTTCCCTGGGGTGGGGAGTCCAGAACTAGAGGGCATAGGTTTAGGGTGAGAGGGAAAGATATAAAAGAGACCTAGGGGCATCTTTTTCGCACAGAGGGTGGTGTGTATGTGGAATGAGCTGCCAGAGGAAGTGATTGAGGCTAGTACAATTACAACATTTAAAAAGCATCTGGATGGGTATACGAATAGGAAGGGTTTGGAGGGATATAAGCTGGGTGCTGGCAGGTGGGACTAGATTGGGTTCGAATATCTGGTCAGCATGGACGACTTGGACTGAAGGGTCTGTTTCCATTCTGTACATCTCAATGATTCTATGACTCCTCTTGGCCTTCTACATTTCACCATAAATCTAGGCTCCTCTGAATACTGACCCCATGAGTAATGGCAAAAGAGGCTTTCTATCCACTCCATCAATGACCCTTTCTAGTCTTATTCACCTCAGTCAGGTCCCCTCTCAGCCTTCGCTGCTCCAAGGAAAACAATCTCAGCTTATCCCATCTATCCTCGTAGCCCAGCCCCTCCTGTTCAGGCAACATTCTAGCAAATTTCCTCTGCACTATCTCAAATCCTCAAAGACTCGTACAATTAGATGCTGTTGAACCTTGAAGGCAGTTGAACATTTACTTGAAAAGGATTAATTTGCAAGTGTAATGGGGAGTAGACTGAATTGTGGGATTAAACTGGATAGCACTTTCAAACAGCTCACACAGACTACATTGCCTCTTTCTATGATTCTACCACCAATGATCGACACAAGGCAACTCCAAAAACGCACTGATGGCATGTTACTGTTGCTTATGTTACATGGCACTAACAGGCCAGTAACAGCCTCAAAATTGAGTTAGCAACATCTTGTGTGCCCTGTTGACCTCAGTGCTACCAACATTTTAAAAGGGCCACAGGACAATTGGAGGACCTAAATGATTAAGTGGAACGCTCCCTTAATTTTATGATGCAGAGTTCCCAGATGTTCAGTTCTCACTTCAGGTTGCAGCTAATTGGAGAACAGAGGGAGGCAGTGGTGTCATGGTAATGTCACTGAATGGGCAATCGAGAACCTCAGGTCAATGTTCTGGGAGTATGTGTTAAAATCCCACCTGGTGAAATTTGAATTCAATAAAGAGCTGGTGATGATTGTTGATTGTTCACTGATGTTCTTTTGGGAAGGAAGTCTGCCATTGTCACCTGGTCTGGACTGCATGTGACTCGCAGTAACATGGCTGACTGTCAGCTGCCCTTTGGTAATTACCAATGGGTAACAAATGGTGGCCTAGCCAGTGGTGTCCAAATCCTGTAAATGAATGAATAAACATGGTTCAAACGGATCACTTCCTAAAGGTGACAAAACCTAAATGGCAAGTAAAATGGTTCAGATAATGGTAGGATGCAAGAGTAACAGGTTGTGGGTGGACAATAGGTGCTCCTCTAGAACCACAAAGATAATTTGACGTGGCTGCTACCTTTGTTCACTCCACATTTTTGGCCTTACTGGTGGTTTAGAAATGGCCCCTGTTATTGGTCAGTGTTAATTAGCATACTGAAGGACACCCACTAGATGATCTATACACATCAGCAAGGTGTCAATGAGATAAATCAGCTTGGAAATCTTGACCCCCATTTTCCTGCAAACATGGGTGACCAGTTGGGGTCAAAAGTCAAAGTCTAACTCTGGAAATAATAAATAACTAGAAAAAAAAGCCCACTGCAGTCAATCTGACCAGTTCCAGTAGCTGGGAAACATCTCAATCCACGATGCCTCTCTTTTTCTCTTTCAACACCATTAACAACCCACCATACCTTGACATCATGTGACCTTTTGTTCCTCCTCCCCCTCCGTCAAATGTATGAATAAAAATGTTTTCCAAAACCTTTCAGTTCCAAAGTCATATCACTCAAAACATTAACTGTTTCTCTGTTCACAGATGCTGCCAGGCTTGTTGAGTTTCTAAAGCAATCTCTGTGTTTGTTTCAGATTTCCAGCATCTGCAATATTTTAATGGTATCCATGATGCCTCCCACTCTAGAAAATATTTTTCCAGATACATATTCAAATAATTTCTGAACTTGCTAACATAATAGATCCCACTGCTTCCTATGACAGTTCATTCCAAGCAGTGTTTGCATCAAGAAAGTCTTACCTGTCTTTACAGCCTTTCCTTTCTAGCCATGTTCTTGCAAATGTGAAATCCAAACAATTTTCTGCCATGCATTAGAAAAATTGCAATGTTATGCTCTATTTGTCTTCCTGATGAGAATTCAGTTGTATCCACCTATGTACACAAAAGGGTTTTTCTGCAATAGTTTATTTACAGCTTCACTTACTTTGTCCAGTTTAAAGTTTGATTAAAGCCTTTCAGTAACAACACTGTTTCACTTCCAAAAGGAGAGAAAAATAATGTAAAAATATACCAGAACTTAGAAGAGAGTTTGGAATAAAGTATTTGTTAGGTTAAACAAGTCAGGCACTCTTATGAATGGTCACCTACAGTGACTTTATTTGTGCCTATTTTAAGTAAGGTGAATGATCATGTCAAGCAATATCTGAACCACTCCCTTCAAATCCACTAGAATGGAGAAGGAAACTCATCATTTCTAAAGCTAACCTTACTGAGGGCATCTTCCAGCTTAAAATTCTAATTTTAATTAATAATGATACTCTAGTTCGCCCCCACCCCATCCCCAATGGAGATGGAGTTTCCCAATCTGAGCCAAATGATGGAGGCAAGAGAATTTAAGCCAAAGAATAAACTGTTGCCTTACTGTTCCCATGCATTTCCAAATAAAAAAGTGGGATAATTTATTGACTGTTTCAAAATGGGCCATCTTCACCTCCTTAAACATGGATTGTATTGGGGCAAAACATAAAGAATGGGCAAAAGACTGCACAAAATCATTCAAGAGCAGCATGCTTTATTAGAAAAGTTCTGATGTCTTGAGAAATGTCACCAGCTCTGTGTCTTAATTTCAGCAGATTAACATTTTTACATTGGCTAAACTTATTAACACATTATGTTGAGATTTTTTATTATTATTTTAGCAACTCTTGCACAGTAGTACCACGATGGATCCATTGAAAAGTATTTGATAAATGTCAAATGAAATAAAGTAATCAGCTGAAAGCAATTTGCATAGCCCTGGGACTGCCAGAGGCTTATGATTTTCCTTCATTCATCTATCATGAAATACTGTTGTTAGCCAAAATACACAAAGCAGTAAAATTGCTGACATATGTAGACGAACTGCAAAAAAAACCCCACATTTTTCTTGGGCCTGGGCAAAATAAACTTATGTTTATTTGAAGACCATTGAGCATTTTCTCGCTATTAGCAATGATGTTTTTTTAATGCAATTCTTAAACAGTGTGCAATTTCCTCAGTTTATTAGGAAGGATTACAACCATGGCCTGATTTGCAAGATAATAATGCAGCCCTTTCTAAACAGAAAGGTTTAACTTGTGCATAGACATAAAATCTAAACTATGGTAAAATACATTGCGCTTCAATTTGAGTTCAATAACAAAAAGCATCAATTTTATAGCACTACCTTTGACTGCAAAATAAAGTTATTTTCAAAGTTCGGAGAGGTGTAAAATTTCATTTTTAATAGACTGAGGAGAAACGTTATGGAGGGAAATGAATTGGTAAAGCTTTAAACGAGCACCTTGTATCCACAGGTATGCTAATAAAGTCTCTGAGGAGAGATTATTCCTTTACATCTACCTTTTAATTTTATTCACTGAACAATCCAAACAATCGAATAAACTGTTACATACATGTTTTGCATTTCTACTTGATATTAGAGGCCTAGCTAAAAATAAATCTTGCAGTCACATTTGATTCTCATGGCTGCAGCAATGCGCCAAATAAAATTACGTTTGCTGTAAACTGTGTGTTAAATTGCGTGCCCAGCACAGCAGAAAATCTGATACCTGATAGCAGAACAAGCTGTATTCGTGAAGGAGGAGCCAGTATTCTATTTAACTACAGTACAGGCAGGGACAGCAGCTGGATAAATAATGTGTCCCCCACTGTGTAAATATGCCATACAAATCACATACAGCTTTCGTCTGGTCCATGCACCAGTGCCAGTGTTTAGCTGGATGTTTACAGTATAATAGATACTATTCTAGAAGGGTGCTATAAATCTAACTCTGCAGAGGGATTACAGTGATGTCATTGAGATATCAGCAGAACACAGATTTAATTGCAGCTTTTTAACTCCTTGGCATCTGTTCTTTTATATAATACATAATGACATCATACTTAAAATAAACTTTTAAAATCGTTACCTTACTGTTACTCTGGAGAGTTGTGGAGAGGCTTTGAGCTCTTAACTCTCTAATTATGGTATCAGCAATTAGAATTAATGCCAATTGATGTAATTGTATTTTGAAGTGCATTAGCAAACAGTTCATTATGCTGGATATTTTAGATGGAGAATTACACGTTTGAAAATTTATGAAGCACTTTGAGGTATATGGTTGAAATTATGCAGCTTTATAAACGTCAATAGGACTTAGATACTACAAAGGTCAGCTATGCCATCATAAAGTGTACTTTCTGTTTATTGTAAACTCATTTGTAAAATAATATAGACGTTAATTATTTGACTGAGAAAACCTCTAAGAACACATTCATAACACCGAATCATCTTTTTGGTGACAAACACATGCAGGCAGAACTGAATTTTCATGCTCAGCTGATTTCTGATCCAGACTTTTTTTATTTCTGTAACCAATTGAGGAAGAGACAGATTTAAAAGTAGATAAAAAAAGCTGTCGACTCTCTGTTCCAAAGTATCTATTAAGGAAAATTTATTTCAAAATTACATTCGACCTATCCTGCTCTATTTTTTTCTTAAATCTGAAAAAAACTTATTGACTTCAATGATCAGAATGTCCTCACAAGCTAATATTAAGATTTAATTACTGTCAAAATTTAACTTTTTTTTAGTAGTTATGTTTTCAGATTTTGTTACAGCAATTTGGAAACATGATTCAGTAACATTGTTATGTAATTTTTATTTTGTCATAATGAGTAGTTTGAGAATCTGAGTTCCTGGACACCTCTGCTTACATAACTAAGTCTACCATTTCAGTGCAACAATGCTGATTCGGGAATTTGAATTATGTTCTTGTTTTAATCAAGTTAGTGGTGCTATGCAGTCAGGTTTGTGCTTTAATAATTGTTAGAATTGTTTGAACTTGTGTCCTTTGTAAAAGTGACCCTCCAAAGTAGTAAATGGGTGAGTTCAAACACTGCATTAAGCAAGATTTATTTCTACCCAGGGTAGAGTAGAGCATTAGTAAACCTTTATACAGAAAGCCTTGCTGTCTTCCAATTAATCATCAAAAACACAAATGCAGGAACCAATTAACAATGCTTCTTTAAAAGTATCATACAATTTTTTTCATATCTACAGGTGAAATTCTCTGGCCCAAAACTGACATTTCTGCCTTTATGTCTAATATTTGTCTCCACGTTTATGTGATATGAATCTGGCAACATACTTTATGCTTCATACAAAAATGGCAGGTTCACCTTTTACATGTCTCACATTCCAAGTTCGGTCATCAAAGTCTGTGGGGAGCAAGACTTTATACATTAGAGCCTGGAATTGATTCAGGGAGGTTCTACACCTCTTCTATTGCACATTGTTCAATCCACACTTTTAAATATAAAAATCCTAAAGGCTGGGAAAAAGCCAAACTGAACTTTTCTGAATATTCACATGCAATATTCCTATCTCACAAGGTGCATTTCTCATAATTAAATACTTAAAACAGAGGGATGTCACATTTATGACTGTCCAATTTATGAATGCAAACCATACAGGGGTGTAATCTTAAATATCTAACATATGTACATGTCCTATATTTACAAAAGACTGCTTTGTATTGTTGCATTATGATTATTGTGTACAAATTGACTTTAGTGAACAAACTCAGGAACAGAACCCAGGGTCTGCTTCTAACATCCTATAGATTAGCCAGAAGCTAGAATCTCAGTATTGAATTGTGAAACAGATTAGTCTTGTTTTCTGCTTTACAGCAATTGGGGCAAACGTCATCCATGAGAAAGTAAGATGTCTGCTGGCAGTTTCTCTCATCCAAGTATTGTTCATTATTTTGTCAGCAACCTCGATGCTGTTGTTGCAAATTCTAAGTTTCCAATTCTTTAAAATTGGTGTATAACTTTTGCAATCATGATCACTGCCATTGGTCTTTGGGCCAATTAACTATGGGTTACAATGATGATATTTGCAGGAGTTGCTTTGTATGAGCTGGCTTCTGTATCTCAATGTAACAACAGTGCCACATATAATTAGTTCATTGACTGAAAAGATCCTGTGGGATGTCCAGTGGTCGTGAAAGGTCTTAACCAAATGCAGGTTCTTTCTTTATTTCTTTCTTCTGTTGCTGAGTGATATATAAATCATCCCAAACCCTTTATGTGTCATGTTATCAAACTGCCCCATCCCCTGCCCCGACCATCCCCAAAGGACTGGGTAAAATTCGATCTCAGGAGCCTCCTTTGAAATGCAACTAGATTTGGATACGGATTTAATTGGGATTGACTGTGCATCACTAAACCATCACAAAACACCCATGTATTCCTCGGTCATCTATGACTATTTTTAAAAATTCACTCTTTTATCTTGAAGAAAGTCATCATTTTCCAAGAAACCAATGTGTGAAGATTGGGTGCAGATGTGCTCAGCTTCAACTTAAAAGTTTCAAGAACTAAGATATTCTTCAATTTATGAAAGCTTTAACATCTGCAAAAAAAACCTACATTAACACTTAATTATAAATTAAAGCCAGGTTAAACATACAACCCCAGAATATTTATTTGATGACTAAATTTACATATTATTTTCATGCAAAATATTTGATAATTAGAGGACCTTGAAGGTGTATATACAAGTTACATGAATTTATAAACAAAGGAATCGAATTTAAAGCAGGGATTATGCTAGAACTTTATGAATCTTGGTTAGGTCTCAGTGGGAGTATTGTAGCCAATTCTGGACAGCATACTTCAGCTCAGAGTAAAAGGCTTTTCCTCATTACACTCTAATTTTACCAGCATGTTACCAGAGATAAGGAGAGGTTGGAAAAGTTTAGGACTATTATCTTTGGAACAGAGAGGTTAAGGGATACATTAAGAGGTTTTCAAAATGATAAAATGTTTTGGTAGAGGAGATGGAAAGAACCTATTAGTGCCTCTAGCAATGGGTCCATAATTTGACAGTCTCGGATATAAAACCACAAACAAAATACGGAGAAGGGGATGAGAATTTTTTCAGATGTTTTGATATGGAATTCTCTATTGCTGAATTCCAGAGGTGAGGTGAGCATACAGCATCAAGGAGCCCTAGGAAAACTCTTCACAGGTTGGAGTCATACCTGGCACAAAGGAAGATGGTTGTGGTTGTTGGAGGTCAGTCATCTCAGTTCCAGGACAGTACTGCAGGAGTTCTCAGGTAGTATCCTAGGCCGAACCATCTTCAGCTGCTTCATCAATGACCTCTCCAGCAAAAGGTCAGAAGTGAGGAATTTTGCCGATGATTGCACCATGTTCAACACCATTTGTGACTACCCAGACAGTGAAGATCTGGACAATATGCAGGCTTGGGCTGACAAGTGGCAAATAACAGTCACACCACACAAATCCCAGGCTATGACTATCTCCAATAACAAACACCATTTGACATTCAATGGTATAACCATCACTGAATCCCCTACTATCAATATTCTTGGAGTTACCATTGATGAGAAACTTGACTGGACTCACAACATAAACAGTGGCTAGGAATACTGTCATGAGTAATTCATCTACTGTCTCCAAAGGCTATCCACCATCTACAAGACAGAAGTCAGGAGTGTGATGGAATATTCTCACTTGCCTGGATGGTTGCAGCTCCAACTACACTCAAGAAGGTTGAGACCATCCAGAAGAAAACCCACAAACATCCGTTCCTTCTACCACCAATGTTAAGTCACAGCGAAGTATGATACCTACAAGATGCTCTGCAGGAATTCACCAAAGATCCTTAGACAGCACCTTCCAAAACCCACTATCATTTCCATCTCGAAGGAATGAGAACACTGCCACCTGCAAATTCCCCTGCAAGCCACTCACCATCCTGACTTTGAAACATTTCACCATTCCTCCACTGTTGCTGGGTCAATATCCTGGAATTTGCTCCCTAAGGAATTGTGAGTCAATCTACAGTATGTGGACTACAGCAGTTCAAGAAGGTAGCTCACCACCAACTTCTCAAGGGCTGCTAGGGATGGGTAATAAATGGTGGCCAGCTAGCAACGCTCATGTCCCACAAGTGAATAAAAAAGGAAATTTGAAAGGACCTGGAAGATGCTTCCACAAATAATTTTAAATGGGTTTTGGACAGGTACTGAGCATGAGAAACTGACACAGTCATAGACAAAAGCTGTAATGTTGGATTAAATACAGCTGCTCTTACACAAGCCAGCCCACTCACAATAAGCCAAATAACCTCTTCCTGTGTTGTAAGTACCAATGATTCTGTTAGTCATATTCATGCTATTTGAGTTAATTTTGTTACACAAATCACTTGTTGAGAATCAACATTTACAAAACGCCCATTAGTGATTTTATTGTCTTAAAATTATGAAACATGGTGTCACACCTATTACAGATTACAAAGCGAGGATATGGTGAAGAAATCATATATTTTTATTGTAAAGACATGTGTAGATACTTTTTGACAATCATTGCCATGATTCAATAGATAAAATGATATATTTTACTTCAGCCAGTGAAATTAAGTTATTCCACAAAATTGAGTTGATCAGGAGTGCAATTTAGAATGTGTCAATTTCATTTTGTACAGGTCAAAATAGAAATTATGTAAAATGAAAATGTATGGAACCTCTTTAACGTATAACTGATCTTCAGAGACGCATGAATTTGTAATATAGTGCCATACAAAAGGAGGAAAGAACTTGCAGATCCTTTCATCTCTCCTGAACATACTAAGTACCAGCAATATTTTATTAACGAAGTACAGTCACTGTTGTCAAGTAGATAAATTGACCTGGTATATCCCAGGTTTGACAAATGTTCTGAGTTCACTCTACTGACCTCATTGTCACTGATGCCAGGACAGGAAATGCATAGGGAAGTTAAATGATAAGAACTTAGTGCATATTGAATGGCGAAGTTAACAAGTCTCAGCCTTGACCCAGGAGGTTACACCTGCCTCAGAGTTGGAAGGTCATGTGTTCAAGTCCCAGTACAGAGACCAAAGCACACAATCTAGCTAGCAGTACTGAGAACAGTGCTGCAACACTGGAGGTGCTGTGTTTCAAGTGAGATGCTGAAGCACGGCCCTGTGTGCCCTCAGATGAACAAAAAGTACCTTTCATGCTACTATTCAAAGAAGAACAAGGGAAATACATCCACTGTCCAACATCTACTCTGTAACTGACACCAGAAGCAGTTGATTTATTTAATTATTGCTTTTGAGTGCTTGCTATGCTGAAAACCAGCTTCTGTGTTCCCTAGAATACAATAGTGACTGCACTTCAAAGGTTCTGTACAGCTTACAAAAAAATGGTCTCTCGAACTCAGAAGCAGCTGACTGTCAGAACCTATGGAAATGTAAGTATCTGGAGGAATCAATTTGGGGAAAGAGGGTTGAGAATGGGTATGGTAGAACAGCTTTGTTTTTCAGCTCCGGTCCATTTATATTTCCCATCTTGTTCATCCTAAAAGCTCTTTGGTTTTTGCCATCAGTTGTTTGTCCATGTCGGCAGCAACATCGTCTGCCATCTGTTGAATCTACGAAGAATAACAAAAGACCTTAGCAAATGCAACCACCACTTAATCTCTCAGAAAACCTTTGCTATAGTGCTGAATGCAATTTACTTTTGGAATGTTAAATCTGAATTTAAACCAACAGCAACAACCTGTATGTGTATATCAGCTTTAATGTAATAAAATGTGCGTTTGGATGATATTGCCAAGAGGCAGCATGAAGATGAAAAGTTGGAGGTGGTAAAGGAAATGTTTGATTCTCTATTTTACTCCACCAGCTGAGCTCCCAAGCACGTATTCTATTCATGCCAATTACTAAGACCACCTATTTCCACCTCTGCAAACTGACAGTATAGGGTATAAGGGGGGATAGAGTGGGAGCAGGAAGAGAATCCATTGCGAGTGTACTCTGGTGACAATTAGAATCTTAGAATCCCCACAGTGTGGAAACAGGTCCTTCGGCCCAACAAGTCCATACCGAACCTCTGAGGAGTAACCCACCCAGACCCATTCCCGTACCCTATTATCTTATATCTACCCCTGACTAATGCACCTAACCTACACATCCCTGAACACTACGGGCAATTTAGCATGGCCAATTCACCTAACCTGCACATCTTTGGATTGTGGGAGGAAACCAGAGCACCCGGAGGAAACCCACGCAGACACGGGGAGAATACGAAAACTCCACATAGTCGCCAGAAGGTGGAATCGAGCCTGGGTCTCTGGTGCTGTGAGGCAGCAGTGCTAACCACTGAGTGCTGGCCCAATTATGAACAAACCCATCAAAGGCTTCCGGTAGATCAAGGCTGATAAGGAGGGAGATGTTGCCTTTAACACAGTTATGCAGTATGTATGTCATTTAATAAAGATGTAAATACAATTTGACCAGCAAATCAATAGTAATCTGAATTAACTTTGTTAAATTGCTTTGGTCTCTCAGTCACCATTTGTCAGTATGTATTTTGTTAATTTGTGAGATATTTCAAAGTACGGTAAATTTAATTAATTTCACACAGAACAAAGTACACTCCAGGTTCATACAGTGTCTATTATAACCTTTCTTTTCAGTATGCAAGACTTAGAGCTTGTAACAATTGTAGTTTTAAACAATACAGAAAATGCTCAGGCTTAAATGCCACACCATATTTTTGTGTCTGTACCACAACATGTTCAGCAAATTGTTGCAGGATTTGGAGATCTAGCTCAACAAAAGTTGGCTTTAAATAAGTAGAAACCATGCATTACAGACAAGCAGCAAATCAAGCTGGACCATTTTCAGGGTGAAATGCGTCATACTTCTGCTTCCGATTTTGTTGTTTTCTAATCAGCCATTGTTTAATGGCTTCGTTTTTCAATTCTCTGCGTAGAATTCTACACCACAGAAGGAGGCCATTTGGCCAATCACATCCCTGCTGAGTCTTTGAGACAGCTATCCAATTACCCATGCTATTTACCACAGCCCCACAAATTAGTTGTGCCTGCTTCTACTGACACTAACTTCCGTTGATGATCGAATCTAACAGCAGTGCCTTCAAAACGCCAGTTCATTCCACTTATCAATAGTCCACACCAAATTATTACTTATAAATTGAATAAATACTGAAAAATCAGTGAAGGGAAGAAGCAAAGCAAATAATTTGGAAAAGTACGAAAACAACCAGTAAGTCTGACGTTTGCAGTGCCTTTTAGAAGCCACCACAATTTACCAATGGTGGATAAATGTTGATTGTTGTAGTTTAATACAAATGGATGATCTTACAAGAGTTCAAAATAAATGAGGCCTTTAAAAAATAACTGGAAAGCATTCTTAGAATTTCGTTGCCAGTTTACCTGAGCTGCAATATTTAAATATAAGCGAGAGGATTATTCCCAAACTGTAAAAGTATAAAGTTATCGAACTTTACAATAAACATGTTCAGCTCAATTCATTCAGTTCAACAACATTAGCATACTAACACTGGGAAACACTGGAAGAATTTTCCATTGCCTTGAGCAGAGTGGGCAGCAGCATGGAAGTTGGGAAAAGTTGGTATATGGAACAACGCACATTCTCAATCTCTAGAAAAATATTTATGACATTCCCTCCCTCGGATTTAAATCTCACTATGTGCGGTGACTACCTTACTTGCATGCATTTGTATCTCATTATTAGCTAATTATGTCACATTTCTACGCAACTTCCAATTTTACCGCACCTTCCTCAAACAAATTTAGATGGCACCAAGTCCCAGCAGTTAGCTGGTAGCTTGCTGCTTGTTTCTCCGGGCCTTCATTTAACCACATCATCACAGCCATTCCTCCATGCCCTGCGGACACTGTCCTCTTCATCCACACACCCATATAAGTGCGCACCACCAAACCATCAGCATCATCACGTTATCGAGACGGCTTCTGGACCAACTTACACGCCACTTCAGCGCTTCAATTTGAAGCTCAGACATACTTATGATTCTAATGTCAATGCTCCGTCACTTAGCACGCAGTGCCACACATCTCTTGCATCCATGCTCAATGCATCAAATAGTTCTTAGATAACTTCTGTAGCACAGAGGAACCTCGATTATCTGGATTCGATTATCTGAATTTCGGATTATCCAAACAAGATTGTACGGTCCAGATGCTCGGCTAAACTGTGTTATCTGAACATGCGATTATCCAAACAAAATACTCCCTGCCCGCGTCGTTTGGATAATTAAAGTTCCTCTGTACTTGTTCACTTTGCATTAGGTGGAGACTGTCAGCTCCTTGTATTACCTTTTAGAGCACTGGCTGTTCAGTCTGAACTTACAGGTAACCAGCATTTGGGACTTGCATTGCTACTTAATGTACAGAGTAGAACAAGTAACAGGTCATCATTCAGAGTACCTAACAGTCAAGAGATGGGCATATCACTACACAACACCGTGCTATGTCAATGTCATACCAACAGCAGCTTAGGTGGCAGTCACACTGCAGGTCCTGTGTGTGGTTCTTCCTCCTCCTGGTCATGTGCAGGCAGCACCCTGTCCCCAAGATAATCTGCACTGAGCTTGAAGTCCCTCATTGCCTTCTCTTCTTGCTACTGATACTGAGCACCAATGGCTGCAGCGATCTTAATATTCCTTCATGAACATCGCTGACTGGATCAGCATTTATTGCCCAACCCTTGTTGCCCTTGAGGGGGTGGTAAGCGCACATAGATAGCCGCTCCATGATGGTAGCCAGATTGACATATACAGGGGCCACCACTGATAATGATGATCAATCCAATTTACCAAAAAACTCTGACAAACCTTCCTGCTGTACCTGTGACTGTTTGTGTATTCTGACCTTACAATTAATGGTTGAGACCACTGGATCATTCACAGCATGGGACTGAGCAGTCTTCCAGGAACTGCAGAGAGGAATCAGTTATACACTCACCAGACTGCACTCCCGATTCTAATCTAAAAAGTGAATCCACTGAGGTGCAAATCTCCAAGCTGGTATTTGGTACAGGTAAAGCCCAGCCTGTGCACTCTCTGCAATCAATTTCTGCCTCCTCAAAGGTGGAATGCAGAGTCTCCACTGAGGGACTTACATTTATGTTGGGCCCCACTTGTGCCTGCATAGAGGAAGAAAAGGCCAGTAGCTGTGTAAAAGGTCTAAAAACTTGTGTAAACATTAAGGATGGGTTAGTACTGATGTGGGAGAGCAGCATAACACAGTACTCAATTCTTTGCTCATGGAGGACCCCACATCTCCACTTGAGCAGTAATCCTCTTTTTCAGAAAACTCCAGAATTTTTCTTCATATAGCATGACAAACCTAATGTCTACCACCCTGCTGGATGTCTTTGCCCTCTAAACCAGGTTATAAGACATTTGTTGGAGTAATGACATAAAGGGGCAATTGTGTATGATAGAATTGGGAGGAGAGCCATTATTGGTGATGCAGGGACAGAAGAGGTGATTCGGTCTCCCCAGTGTATGAATACAAAATGCAGAGGAGAGAATGGGTTAGTATTTGAGAGGAATCAGGTGCATGAGAGCTTTTAAGTGGATATGCAATAATGCAAGTTGTCATCTATGAGCCTTGATAGGAGTTACGTGCAGTCAAAGAGTTCAAGTAACTGAGTAGTAGGTAGCAGAGAGAAAATGGTGACACTTGCCCTTTGAGAGCACAGAAGCTTATTAAACTTATTTTGGCACTGCTGTGCATTGTGTTGGACCAATGAGACCACAATGATACAGGCTGCTATTTAAGACCAGCCTTTTTGCGTGGCGTCCTTTGGCAATCAGGAGGAAAAAGCACTACCCTACTTCTCACTACCCAGTTCCCCAGCATCTCCACGTTCCTGTCTGCGAAACTGCGTTGCCATCTTTCTGAGACATCTTCTCGGTTCCAACATTGCGGGAATGCTTGGTGCAGTCGTAGAGTCATAGAGTCATAGAGATGTACAGCACAGAAACAGATCCTTAGGTCCAACCCGTCCATGCCGACCAGATATCCCAACCCAATGTATTCCCACCTGCCAGCACCTGGTCCATATCTCTCCAAACACTTCCTATTCATATATCCATCCAGATGCCTTTTAAATGTTGTAATTGTACCAACCTCCACCACTTCCTCTGGCAGCTCATTCCATACACGTACCAGCCCTTGCGTGAAAAAGTTGCTCCTTAGATCTCTTTTATATCTTTCCCCTCTTACCCTAAACCTATGCCCTCTAGTTCTGGACTCCCCCATCCCAGGGAAAAGATTGTCTATTTATCCTAACCAATGCTCCTCATAATTTTGTAAACCTCTATAAGGTCACCCCTCAGCCTCCGACACTCCAGGGAAAATAGCCCCAGCCTGTTCAGCCTCTCCCTATAGCTCAAATCCTCCAACCCTGGCAACATCCTTGTAAATCTTTTCTGAACCCTTTCAAGTTTTACAACATCTTTCCGATAGGAAGGAGACCTGAACTGCACGCAATATTCCAACAGTGTTCTAACCAATGTCTTGTACAACCACAACATAACCCCCTAACTCCTGTACTCAATACTCTGACCAATAAAGGAAAGCATACCAAATGCTTTCTTCACTATCCTATCTACCTGCGACTCCACTTTCAAGGAGCTATGAACCTGCACTCCAAGGTCTCTTTGTTCAGGAACACTCCCCAGGACCTTACCATGAAGTGTATAAGTCCTGCTAAGGTTTGCTTTCCCAAAATGCAGCACCACACATTTATCTGAATTAAACTCCATCTGCCACTTCTTGGCCCATTGGCCCATCTGATCAAGATCCTGTTGTAATCTGAGGTAACCTTCTTCACTGTCCACTACACCTGCAATTTTGGTGTCAACTGCAAAATTACTAACTATACCTCTTATGCTCACATCCAAATCATTTATATAAATGACAAAAAGTAGTGGACGCAGCTGGTCACAGGCCTCGGCTTACAGCGTCTGAAATACCGCGGAGCTCGGGTTTAAATATGGCACCAGCTGTATGAATGTTGCAAACTCCCAGTAACAGTGAGCATTATCCTGCCACAAGGTTTCACGAGCCAGGCACCATCGAGGCAAATGCACAATTAACAAAGGGAACAATAGCAGACTGCTTGAGAAAAGGTGACACGGATCAAAGTGGACTGCTCGCCATAAATATCTTGAAAGAAACCACTGCCAAAAATGGGAAAACTCAATCCACTAATTTTTAATTTCAATCTAATGTGTACAATAATGTAATCCACTCCATTAAAATTACTCACATCACTACTTTTTTGGAGGTGTCAAGCCATTTTAAATGGTTATGTAATTTCCGAGCCCAAGTTTAAAAGATTTATTTAAAGGAGGATTCCTTGATTATTTGAAACACTGTGCCAACTCTCCCATATGGCAAACAATTTACACACAGTTCAATAAAGTCAGGGAGATTTTTTTTTAAATGACACAAAGCAAAACACCCCCCTTCTGCAAAGTAACATTCTGTTCTGCAAAATTACTAACTATACCTCTACGCCAACGTAACAGTCTGCAATTTCAGACTAACATTACAAATGTGATCAACTAGTATAGAAACTATTGTAATTAAATGTTAAAGAGCTATAAAATGATGAAGAAAATCAAATAACTCAGTCTGAAGGAAGTAATTACAGGAATTCATGCAAGAGACTGCATACACTGAACCTCAATGGGTTTTAGGCTAGAATATCATTGACCAGAAAATGAATGTAGCAATGCCAGTATAATTATGTTTTGCTTTATTTAGAATGCATTTAATCTTTGATATATATGATACATATGCTAACGTTAATTGGCCTGCTATGTTAAGATTTCCACAGTCCAGGTTAAGAAAGAAAATCAAAGGAAGAATCACTGTTGGTCTGTTGTGTGTCTCCTAGCTGCCAAATTCACACTGGCACACTGGCAAACCTCTGCAATGGATTAATTGGCCCCACTATGGATGGTTTTTGCTGTAGCAAGGCTAAATCCAGAAAATTGGAGAGTAGAATTGATACCTAATGTGGCATCATGTCCAATCTGTAGGTATGAAACCTTCATTCTCTCACTAAGCACAACCAAACACAAGAAATCCAAACCAAGTCCTGAAAATTTAAAAAACTCAAGGCCTCCATAGAATGCACATTCTCTGCCAGTACATGCATGCTTTTTCATGAGCACTGTGCAAACTGGATCTTGAACTCACAAAACATGAACGTGCAGAATAATTGCCAGCTTCAAACTAAAACAATGAACAGTTCTGCATGCAACAACGCATTTGTATTTTATGTAATGTAATCCACAATCACAGTCTAAATTTGCTGAATAGATGATCATTCCATCCATTGACTAAGTTCTTTAGTAAATGTGCTCCCACCTTCTGGGTTTAATTTGACTCATTGACTTCTTGCATCTTTGGGAGATCTCCCACAAACAACAACAAAACTTTCTGGCATGTATCAAGCTGTACAGCTACCATCCTCCCAAAATAGATTGATATATTCCTATGTAATGCAAAAAATAAAAGTAAAGCCAAGATGCAATTGGGAGATTTATTGACTGATTTCATGGGCAACCTTAGATGATCTTGTGGCTTAGAAAATAATGTATGTTTATCAAAAATATGACAAATACATGGGGGCATTGAAGTTAGTTTTTTTCATTTTCATAATTATTTTGATTTTATTAATGTGGGGGTTGCAATTGATGATTAGTGATTAATGGACTGAACGTGAAGGTCTGCATCTGTGCAATAAGATTTCATACTGAAGCATTTAGTATTACATTCAAATCTTGTATTTCCAACAAACGAAAGGCTATTACTTTGTTACTGGAATAGACTTAATGTTGTAGTGGATGTATATATGGCTTCAAACGCTATGCTATTTGAATGTGAGACTGGCCACGTTTGTGCCTACAACTCCTCCCTAAATTTTAATGTTTATCTGGCATACAGGTGACACAAATGTCATTACCAAGCTACACTTCAGAGGTTAATTTTTTTCTAAACTTTTTTTAAGGAATGACAACCATTGAAACAACAATTTCACAAATTATCAATACCATTTTCCTCTGTAGTTTTACTGAATCTTAAGCCATTTTTGTCCTGAACTGCAGAGATCAGAGTCTGAGATTTGAAATTCAAGTCTAAATCCACTAGCTGTTGTGTGGACAGTTGCCACTGCAGATTAACTTGATCTGATTTCAACCCAGTTTACAGAATTACTAGAACTGCTGCAGAAATGGAAAGCCCATCACATCTCTGTTCCTTCTTTGTAACAATGTCATGTCTGACTCACCACCAGAAAAAAACCCAGAAGCGACTTTTACTGTACATTACAATTCTTCAATTTCAACACAAATTATTGGCCCACCACGTAGAAAAACTTAAGTTACTCTGCTAAGTAAATTCACCCTAAGCAGCAAGCCTACCTTGTTTACAGCAGCAGGAAGATTGCAGGTCATATCAGACAGCACTGGCATTTTAGCAATTAAGACACAGTATTGAATATACACAATACAGTTCTATATAACATTAATTTAAGCAAGAATGCATTAAAGCCATAATTGGAGTCGCTTCTAGTCAGACTTACTTTGATATTTTATTTCATTGCCAGTCTCACATGATACACTGCCTTATTTCTATAATTTGTGCCCCTTTAGCTATTCCTTACTTTGCTGTGAGGGAGTGGAGGATGAAGAAGAAAATTTTATTTTTCATGCTTGCTGGTCCGAATTTACAAGAGCCCATATTTCACCGCATTATTAACAGTGAGGCTATCAGTGCCCATTGTTAATACAGGACAAAATCGACAGCAATTTATGGCAACTGAACATTATATGTGGAAATCTAGAAGTCATTTGTCACTGATGTGCTATTTTTCCATAGCTGTGCAAATTTAGCCTTTGCTGATGCGACTCAGCACAAAAAACACTGGAACACTGAGAATTGGGGGTAATTACCCACTACTCTCAGACTAAAAATGCATGACAAAGTTAGGGTTAGTGTAATCAGAAATAAGTAAGTACTAAACAATATGGTATATATCAATGGTACTAAGTGACACTTGAAAATTTACAAATGTGGAGTCTCATTCTCTCAGAAACAAAGTCTCATGTTTTAATAAAATAATTCTTAGCTTATTTTTCTTATATCTTTGTCTTAATTCATGCACTAACAACAATATTTATTTTACTTTTCCTGCTTTACAGACTACTATTCAGTGAAGATTATTCAATCTAGTTAAAGAATCAAACCCAATAACTTTCAGCTTGATCTGCTTACAGACACCACAACCCCCCTTAAATTTCTAAATGACAAAACCTCAAAAGATTTCTTTGTAACCTCACTCTAGGTGAACAGCCATTCCTTTGTCATGCAGAGCAAAGTCCTAGCTACTATTACTTCCCTTTTCTTGTACTGTATTTTTTAACATCCAATATCATCATCTAATTCAAACAGAATGGTGTGCTGATTATGGTGATGGGGCAGGAAGGTGAAGAGCTGTTATTCCCCCTACTGAACACTACTCTACACCCAAGGACTGCAACATTTCAAAAAGGAAGCTCAAACCCAATGTTTTCTAGGGTGGCCAATTAGGGCAATGAACGTTGGCCTTCTCAGCAATGTCCACATTGCATGAACAATTTTTTTTAAAGTTCCAGTTAGATGGATGGGCCTATTCATCCTTCACATCCAGATCCAGTTTGTGATCTTTTCTCACCAGCAGCTAATTTATAAGCAGGGCATGGTGGCTCAGTGGTTAGCCCTATTGCTTCACAGTGATATGGACCCAGTTTCATTTCCAGTCTTGGATGACTGTCTGTGTGGAGTTTGCATGTTCGCCCCATGTCTACATGGGTTTCCTCCCACCATCCACTGCACATTAGGTGGATTGGCCATGCTAAATTGCCCATAGTGTCCAAGGATGAGCAGGTTAAGTGAATTAGCCACAGGGTAAAAATGTGGTGTTACGGTGATAGGGTGGGGAATTAGGCCTGGATGGGATGCTCTTTGGAGGGTCAGTGCAGACTCCTGGGCTGAATGGCCTCTTTCCACACTGTAAGGATTCTGTGATTAAGAAATAATTAGGGAAAAGAAAAGATTGAAAAATAAAGAGTTTATAAATATGTTAACTTTTAGCCATAAACAATTAAGTGATGCATTCAAATATTATTCCTTATTCTATTTTTGTCAACCTACAGAAAAGCACAGATTATAATACTGTACTTGGTCTGTGTTCAATTGGGAACAACAAATGTCTTAACATTATCGCGCTGCTTTTAAGAAACATTTAAAATCCCTTTACGTTCTAAAGCATGAAGAGAGAAAGAAATAGGGGATGGAAAAATTGTATCCAACCTCTGTTAAAAGTTGCAACACTAACCTGCTTTTCTAGTAGCCTGATTGTATCTTCAGAGGTAGAGTCCTTTGATTTCTTTACTTGAGCAACGGCATTAGTACGTATTTTTCGGAGTGATTCCTTTGACTTGTTTGTAAAATGTTTGGCTAGTTTGGCCAGATTTTCCCTGTGCTCTCTGGTCACTCTGCAAAAATAGTTACAGATATCTAAGCAAATTCCAGTAACATAAAGAATGAAGGGTGCATTCATATATAGATACACACACTATATGCCTTCAAAAAGCAAAAACTGCATTTAGAATCTTGCTAGAATAGCTCTATATGCAGACACTAACAACTTTGTTTTCTGTACTTTCAATGGTAAATTTTCTAATCTAAACATAGTTGATCAGAATGTGCAAGTGTCACTTGAATGCTGAGCAAAATAATTGTGCCATTGTTTTATTTTACTGACAGGGTCATTCACTGTAATTATTAACAACTTCCAATGAAGGAGATTTTTATTTTTTTAAAATTTCATTTGTGAACTGTAGATTTGCACGGAAGCCATTTAGTTAGAGTTGGCGGTGATCTGCTTGTACATGTTCAAGACTGGTAAGGAGTAACTCATGTTTGGTTTTCCAACCTTATGTGAAGGTGCCTGGTCTCCCTTCGGCATGCTTCCTGCAACTCATGTAAGATTAACATTAACTGTAACTACAAGCAATGTTCATTTATTCCATGTACAGCTCATCAATTAGAATTATTGTTCATCATGTCAATGCAGAAGTTTTCTGAACCGAAGGTTTAAAAATATTATTTCTTGTCTTCAGATATTCCCTATTAAATTTTGATGGTTACATATCTCAAATGTTACTTGTGAAGTTTTACCATTGAAAACTTACAGCATTGTATTCATTTAATGTGGAAAATGCTGCTAATACTTAGACAAAGTGGATCATCAATGACCCTAGGGTTAACTTTTATGTTATCTTTTTGTAAAATTCAATACAAAACAGCTCAAGTATAAAGTCTCTTCACATGTAAAACCAACTGTGAAGATATTTAACAATTTGGTTTTTGCTCAGGCTAGTTTTGTGACTTATGTCCTTAGGCCTCAAAAACTTATCTTGAAATTGTAGTAAGTGCAAATTTATATTCAATTTTCATCTTGCAAACCAGTTACAATATATATGACAAAAATATTTGTCAGTTGTATTGCTAGGCTAAACCTTGACATTTTGCTATTCTTCATTATGGCACCAGCTCAGTGTGAGTTACAGATTCATTATAAAAACAATCTCGCATAGTAATAGTAGCCCTGAAAGATCCGCGGTTAGAATTGACTCTGAACTTCATCTAGTATAATTACAATGGGCCAACTGAAATTATGAAGAAGCAATTTGAATTTAAAATACAAATTTTCCTTAATAACTATGATTAGACCGTATCTAAAGTTCCTATTCTTTTCCAGGATGCAAAAAAAACACTTGTTACATTTCTATTTACATGAATAACGAGCTTTGATTTGGCTAACAATAGGATATATTATATACAATGTACTTCACAACACAGAGATTAAAATAAAATATACTGATTATAAATTGCTTTGCCTTTTTGAATATTAAGGATGAAATAATAGATTTCTATATTTAACATTCACTTTGCATTTTATCACTGAGATACGAATATTTTTCATCTTAATTTATTTGTGAAGAGAAAATTAGAAGACAAGCATTTATGACCTTCCCTCACAGCTTACTTACCATCAGTTCTTTCAAAAAAAATCACAAAATTCTTTGCATTTAGAACAAATTAAAACTGTGAAACTTATAATTTTTTTCAATAAATCAATCAGTACATCACAACCCTCATTTTGATTAGCTGTCAAAACAATTCTTCGGGGTAAACAACAGTCAAATATATCGTATACAATGTAATATTCTGAACCTACCATTATAAACAAGTATTTTCTACATGTAAATCAAAAACATTTGGGAAGTGCAAGATTTGTATTTGCCTACATCAACCATCGAGCTTCAAAAGTAATTGTTTGTGTGAAGCATTTTCTAACTTTTGACATAATAAAGCACAATTGAATGGAATTATTTTGTATTTAAGAATAGAATTGGATAAGCATGTGAAGATAAGTTTATCAGGAAAAAGCACAATTAGTTGAACTATTCAGAGCATAGACTTGATGGGCTAAATAACCATTAGATCATAAGATGTAAGAGCAAATGTAGGCCATTTAGCCCATTGAGTGTGCCCTGTCATTCAAATAAATCATGCCTGATATGATAATCCTTTTCTCTTGAATCCCTTACTAATTAAAACTCTGTCTATCTTAGCCTTGAGTATACTCAACGACCCAGCCTCAACAGCCACCTTCAATAAAGAGTCCCTTACATTCACTACCCTCTGAGAAGAGAAATTACTTTGCATCTCTGTCTTAAATGTGTGACCCGTTATTCTGAGATTATGCCTACTGGTCCAAGACTCTCTCTCAAAGGGAAATAACCTTTCTGCATCTAATCTGTCAAGTCTTCCAAGAACCTTGTATGTTCAATAAGGTTGCCTCTTAGTCTTCTAAATTCTCATGAGTACAGGCTGAACCTACTCAGCCTGTCCTCATAAAACAGTCCCTCCATACCTGGTATCATGGTAGTGAACCTTCTCTGGACTGTCTCCAATGCCATCATGTCTTTCCTTGGATAGGAGGCCCAAAACAGATTTCTGGATGATCTCAACCTTCAGAAAGTAAAAATGAGAGGCTCGCCAAGACAGCTTTGGAATAGTCAAATCTGTACGTAGGTCACTGTATTCCAGCAGTGGTCTGAATGGTCTTCCTACTGTTGTGTAACTGTTCTATGATTCTGCCATATTGTGGGGAAAAAAACCCTCCTATTTTCTCCTCTCTCTTTGCATTTGATCTATGCAGCATCTTACACCATTCCCGGGACCCTGCCACTAAAGCTTTTAGCCAGCAGTAAGGAATTTTATAATAAATATGCATTAATATCAAACATCTCCTTTTACCTAATCATTATTTGGCCTTCTCCACCCAGTAGTTTTATCATTGTTGAAAGTTTTTGTGTGCCAAACTGTGGATGTTAACTTACACCTCAGAATTACAAGACATTGATTCATACAAACAGTACACTACTATTACAATTACATGAAGTAATAAATACAAATATATCAGAGGTACAACTGTAAGATGCTTAACTGTTATCCATGTGTCTGTCACCAACAGATTTGACTGGCCTAATGTTCTCCTAGTCAACCTTTCTTACACACGAAAGGCGACAACATCCAAACATCTGCAGCCTGCATCCTAACTTGCACCGAATTCTGCTCACTTATCAATCATAAGCTTGCTGGCCTGTACTGGACCAATAGCCAATAATACATCAATTTTCAAATTCTTTTATTTCCATGTTCCTTTGCGATCATGGCATTACTCTGAGTAGTCATGCCACTCCGCAATTTTCATCATTTCAGATGCTTTCAGTTGCTGGGCCTCTGAAATTCTCTCTTTAAAACATTTAACTTCCTCTCATCCTTTAAGAAACCCTTAAAACAATCTGTTTGGACTAGAGTTTTGGTCATGTTTTCTAATATCTCAAGCCGCTTGATACCAAATTTTGTTTAATATTCCTATCCAGTGGAGACTTTATTTTTCCAAGACACTGTACCAATACCAGTTTTTGCTGTTTGCCAAGTCATTACACTATCACTTAATCAAATTTGTAACTTCAAGGGAACACTGACTAAGCCAATTAACCTACATGGTTGCAATGTGCCAATGTATTTTATTCCGATATGATACCTGATCAACTGTGGCATGCAACAGCAAGATGATAATATCTTAAATAGCTGTATATAGCACTAAAGGATACTGGAATAAAACACATTCTCTGATTATTCCAGAGATGTTAAATGACAATCTTGAATCAGCCTCTATTCCTGTATGTCCAAAATGAAAACTGATCAGAATGGAAACGCAATATTAACATTAGATAGTTAAGTCGATTTGGATAGATTAGAAAACTTTAAAACTGATAACATTCCAGGTTTGGATGATATCCTGCTAGTGAAATTAAAGAGATGTTCCATGTTTAATGATCTCCTTGCCCAGATTCTTTAGACTGGAAGTCAGCTTATGCAGATAATTGGTGAAAAATGGATAATCAGAGCCAAGGAACTACGCCTATCAGACTACTATCCTAACTGAGAAGATGGCAGGAAGGATAAGGAATGTTCTTTATAGACATTAAGAAAAAGAAAGGTTCATGAGAAATGTACAGCATGATTTCTGAAAGGATAGATCATGCCTGACAAATTTATTAAGAGCATTTTGAGGAAGCCATTAAGGTTGTGGATGAATGACTCCTATATATATATATATATATATATACATATATATATATATATAGAAAATGTTTAATAAAGTATCTTATTATTGGTTACTCCACAAGATAGAACCTACGGGTACCAATATAGAAGCACTAACTAATTGGATGTTGGGATCAAAGTGAAACCTGGGTATAGTTGGATAGTGGATTTTCACTGTACACACAGGTACCCCTGTATAAAGTTACTTGCATTTTAGTTATTGGGTCTGAAACAAAATATATTAAAGGAACCAACACTTGGCTGGTGTAGACACTGAAAAAACTGAGTGGTTTTTGGGCAGCATGACTTATAGAGTCATAAAGTCATAGAGATATACAGCAAGGAAACAGTTCTAACTCATCCATGCTGAACCAGATATACCAACCTAATCTAGTCCCATTTGCCTGCACCCGGCCCTATCCCTCTAAACCCTTCCTATTCATATAACCATCCAGATGCCTTTTAAATGTTGCAATTGTACCAGCCTCCACCACTTCCTCTGGCAGCTCATTCCATTAACGCACCACCCTCTGTGTCAAAAAGTTGCCCTTTAGGTCTCTTTTATATCTTACACCTCTCACCCTAAACCTATGTCTAAGTTGCTTTGTTCTGTAGGTCTGTGCCTACTAGAAACTTTACTGGGTCTTTTCAAATACTTAAGAGCTTTATAGCTAATTGGTACTGTATGGTTCTATTACTATTTAGCGGAACGTGACCTGGGAAACTTTAGCAATGGTTTTTCTTCCTTCCCCATCACATACACTGGTGTTCCCAAAGAAGCTATTTTTACTTTGCTCCTCTTCATTCACATATTGGACCTCAGAGACAGGGCAACAGGGTCACTCTATACTTATACAATGACAGCTGGATGTACCACCCCGGCATTTTGGGCGACTGTCTCTGTGCTGTCACTCTAATTATTTGATGTCTCCCTTTGAATATGTCACAACTTCTCCTAACTCAACAGTGGGAAAACCAAAGCCATCTTGATGTTCCTTTGCCACTGATCCATCCCTATTCTATGGTATTGTCTTCAGGCTGAATGCATGGCACTGAAGCAGGCAGTTCAGCATATTTAAGGAACAGCAACAAGAATGTGCATTCTGAAACATTAAATCACCATTTATTATTGCTACTACATATTACATGGTGATGCTTCAACAGTGACTAAAAAACTAATTATGCACACTCAAAACTTTTGGTCTGAAAATTTGTCTAAATGAAAACAACCAGCAGATTTTTGGTCCATGTTGAATAACAAAGGGATGATTTTGGTCTGTGTTAACACTCAATTATACAATATTATTAGTAAAATGGATCACACAGCTTAACTCAAATTGTGTGAGAGTTCATGATTAAAAGAAGACATGTGGTATTCTAAATGAACACAAACCAAGTCTTGTTTTAATAACTTGATTATCCCCAGTGATTTCAGCATAGTTTTTGAATATTCCACTTGTCCTGAATTTAAGACAGATTTAGAAGAGATCAGTAAACTTGACAAAACGATTACATTGCTTCAAACTAGGAACCAAGAATTTTAAAATAATTATCTCATTCTGGCAGCATTTAAACTGGATGTTTGGTGAGCATTTGAATCACCAAGTTTATTTTCAAGTTCTTGAATTGGCTTTGTAATTTTCAAATCCACGCATCAAATAATAAATTATTTTGCATTTGATAGAGTATTCTAAATTTTAACAAATAGTAGTTAAAGGATTTAATTTGTATTATTTTCCTGAATAGAGAAAACAAAACAGAAATAATCTTCAAGAAAATATGCATTGTAATTCAAAAACTTGATTTTCAGCCTTAAGTATTTTTGCCAGCAACTGCCCTGTAATGACAGTCAGCAGACAAAGACGGAAACCTTAGGCATAACCTTCAAATTACTTACTTAGGAATTGGCACCCTGATCACAGTCCCATCCACTTCTGGGTTCAGGTTCATTCCACTTTCTCTTATGGCCTTGGTGGCAGCCATCGTTGCCTGTGAACCAGATCAAAAGGTAAAGGGCATTAGCAGAATAATTACTTACAGATGACTGTTCCGTCTCCGTCCGGCTAATCTATTTGCCCAGAACATGGAAACGTTTACCTCTTTCACCAAGAACATCAGGAAGTTAAATTCAGTCCAAGAAGCTTTGATCCCACTGTGAATTGCAAGCTAAGTCCCCTTGCACACACAGGGATAAAACTGTGGTATTGCAGAGGAGGAGAAAGGAAGGGGAAAAAAAATTGAAAGAAAAAAAGTTCTGCCTCTTTGAACATATTTTCAATGGTTTGAGGCCATCTATTTTAGAAACCACAAATTAATGCCCTTGGGAATGGTTACAAAACCAAGATATTTTTAAAATCTAAGTTTTTTTAAAAGTTTGATTTAGACATCTAATGTTTTATACAGTGTTTGCGCTAATTGAAATAAATCCACTTTCGAAAATATCAGACAGATTTAGGATGAAGTGTAAATCTAAATACCTCTAAAACTGCAAGTTACATAATTGTTTAAAGATACTGATCTGACATCAATAAAAACTCAGGTAGGTAGTTAGAAGGAGTAATTTTGGGGCTGATCGGAAGGCAATGAACAGAAAGAACGTCATAATCAAAACCAGATTTGCCCCTAATTGTGCTAAACATTTATTTTATTATGTACTGGACACAGAATTGTGCATTAATCAACTACAAATTATTTCTTGACAAAGTAGCAATAACGATACACATCAGCATCAAGTAGCGAAACTCAGTGTCCACCATGGCACTCTTTGCCAATGCAAACAGGAACTCAAAACTTCAGCAGAAATACCCCTAAGTCTAAGTAGTGAGAATGATTTCCAGCTAATAATCTAATTTTGCATTCAGATTTGGTCTCATTGTCCCTTCTACTTGGCAATGAATCTCCTTGCAACACAGCTTAAAAGTTGGTCTGCTCTAAAGTCTCCACTAATATTTTACCAAATCCAAATGCTGAGAGACATGCAAAAGATGCCACCTTTTCTGAGTTTTCCTGTATTGTACTCCCTAAGCACAAAATATAATCCAAAAGACTAATGGATTCTTAGCATTTATCTCAAGGTGGCTAGAACTCAAAAGTGATGAGGCAATGTTTTAGTTGCGCAGGAAATTAGTCACACCATAACTGGAGAACTATACTTGATTTTTGACACTGAACCTCAGGAGAGGACGTAATGGGCTTGGCGAGAATATAATGCATTATACCAAAGTTTAAGGAGTTAAATTATGAGGACAGGTTGCATTAATATGGCCTGCATTCTCTTGGTCATACACGGCTGATGAGTTATTTAATTGAGATGTTTTGATTCAGTAGCATCGATACAAAGAAATGATCTTGTGTGGTGGAAAAATCAAAGATGACGGAGCATAATGTTAAAAAGAGATGGAAGCTGCTTGACAGTGAAATCAGGAAGCTCTGTTTCCACACAGTTGTGATAATCTGGAGCTGTCTACCCAAAATGTTGTAGATGCTGGGTCAGCTTAAATTCTCAAGATTGAAATCAATAGACTTTTTTTAAAAAAATCAAACAAGGGTATCATATGAAATACAACAAAAACTAATCCCCAGTCTAGGTACAATCAGTCATGAAAGCAGCTGAGGAACAACAATTAATCTTAGTAAGGAAGAAAAAATGTTAACCAAGTTTCTCACTCCTGATCATTGTCATGTGACTCTTATTGCAAAATGTAAACACCTTGTATCAATGAGTATCAATGGATTCTGAAGCTTTACATAGTCAAATTGTTTGACTAAGATCACTCATTTGGAAAAATGGTCAGTCGGTTGTGAAAAATACTGCTATCTCTGTAAAACAATACTCAAGCAAAAGTCAATCTTGAAGAGAAAAGCAGCGAAATACGAAAGAAAATTGGGGAGAAACAAAGAATGTTAATTATGCTGGCACTGAGTACAAATAAAAACATTTGATATCCTCTGAGGGATATTTTTAACATTCCTGCAGAGGTGGTTTCTAAGCCAGATGTCAAAAACCAAGCTAAAGCTACTTGTAAATCTCAGTAAAGATCTCACACTTTGCTTGTACTGCGCTAATGGTTCCCATGGTAAATGAATGAGCAGGACATGTACATAATGCTTAAAGAACAACCTTTTCTGAAGTGATGGTTTTCTTTTGAAGCACGGCGTTAACCACCAAACAGTAAATAATTGTAACATAGCAGAAATGACCTTTTAAATGAACAAGTAATTAGTACATATTGTGTTTCTAATTTCAAAAAAAAAGAATCTCCTTTACAGAGGTGTAATCAAAAAGAAAATAGACACAGAGTGAAAGAATGTAGACAGAGTGGATTGTATGAAGGAATACGCTTGGAGAAATAGATGGGCTGATGGAGAGAATGCTAGAATATGCGGTGTAGCTGGGTGAAGGCTGGGTGAAGGCACAGCTATCGATCATGGGTAAAGGAAATGGATAACTTCACTATT
Source organism: Chiloscyllium plagiosum (assembly GCF_037043375.1). Lineage (NCBI taxonomy): Eukaryota > Metazoa > Chordata > Chondrichthyes > Orectolobiformes > Hemiscylliidae > Chiloscyllium > Chiloscyllium plagiosum. Next base: position 29,370,008 of record NW_028270159.1, on the reverse strand, counting down.
AATGCTTGTGCATCCTACAGCCAGATATTGTAAATTATCATACTTACTGAGACTAATTAACTAAACTACTTATAGGCTATTTCTGCATCTGTTTATTTTTAACTCCAAACAAGTGGGATTAAATGGTTTGTTCACTAAACTGTCCAAAACAACAAATGAAGTTGCAGTACATGTTCTAATCTTTTTATTTGTCAATGCTTTTGGGAATGCCTCAAGTATCTTTACAATATTCTCAATTACTAACTCAGTTACAGTTACAAATTACAGAAGAGGCGTTTACTAATAAAAGTTGTTATGTTGTCCATTTGCCCTACTCAGTGCTATCAAGAAAGAAAGAATGCTAAAAAAAAAAAGCCAATTTAGATCCCAATCTACAATCTGAAGTATTCAATATATCGTTAGGAAAACTAGAGCTCTGACTATAATTTTAAAAAAAGTTATCATAGATTTTCACTATTTGTACACAATTTTTCTTTCTAAGCCTAGGTCAAATTAAATGAGGGGAGGCAGTGTTAATTGCCTTCTGAATATTGCATGGACTACAAATACACTGACACAATTAATCACTAAATGTTTTTAACATTGAATAAAACACCCAAACTGTTCAGAGACAAAATAATTCAGTATCATGTCGTCCTTGCATAAATGTCTGTACTGTAGATACAAATCAGGATTGTTTTGACAGACCAGCTCCCTTTTATTCAGAGACAAAGACAAATCAGAATGCAATACTAAGCTCAGCTTGAATTTCTGGTGATGAAAGCAGAAACACCAATGTCTTGATATGACAAATAGTCACAAGTAGACAGCAAAGTGGTGATTAAATAAAGATAAACCACTTTATGCTTACCTTTATGCATGGTATTAATTGTATAACAGTAACATTTTGTAAAGTTGTGGAACTGAAATCTTATGCAGTTACATCAATATGTAAAAACAGACTTTAGAAAAATCACAGTACTATAAGATTTGTATAAATGTCATTAGTTAGCAGTAATTTTGTATTCCAATTCAGCCATTAAGGATACAGTACTGCATAAACCTATGGGAATTGCAAGAAAATGAACAAAATCAGTTATTTACCCCAATCTTTTTTGCAGCTTCTGGTGTGAAATACATCAACTTGCTTCAGGTGATGACAGAATTAGGCAAAGGTGCAAAGTTGTCAATGATAAATAGCCTGTTAATACTCATTTAGAATCATACATTACAAATAATTTAGGAATATATGAACAGGAATAGGCTATTTAGTTCCATAGTTTTAAAATTAACAATTGACCTCATCTTCCTCCAGTAGAACAGAGTTCCAAATTTCTATCATAATCCATGTGTAGAAATGTTCTTAACTTCACTTTTGGAAGACCAGACCCTAATTTTTGGTCTCTTGTTTTAGATTCACCATTTCTTTGAGTTACTGCAGGGTTGCTAATGGTACAGAACTGTACCCACATGAGGTAGCACATTCAGGAATGAAATAGTTAGTGTCACCAAAGAGTAGCAAACTTGGGTGGCGGAACAAATGGTAGTTCATGAAGATAGAAAAAAAAGCAGAACCTTAATTGTTATGACAGTTCTACTAACAACATTTGTGTCTTTTTAACTACATTCATAACAGTAAACAATGCTATCAGAACAGGCAGGGCACTTTTGCATGACCACTGTTTACCGAGCAAACATGTTTCTGAATAAAACAATCTACACTGGAAGTGTGGCTTATTTCCTTCTCATGAAAGATGCTTTGGAACTGAGTTCTTAAAGGTTAAAATAGGCTTTGAACAAATCATCATCTTGTCATACAATAAACAAAAGGTTTTATTGTAATAGGACATGGATTTTAACTGAATAACCCTCTTTTTTTTGGTGGTGGCCTAGAAAATAAGGAACAATCATAATATCTGATAGAATACTTTATTTAAAATTGGTCAGAATCATGCAAATTATAGCACAAGCTATGCAGTCTAACTCACCAGGCTGATGTTAGTTCTTCAACTATTTTTAATGTCATTTTATTCCAGTTTTTTCCATTATCCTTATATATTCTTTTAGTGCTGATTCTAACTCTTAAATAGTATCATTTCTGCCCCAATAGCTAATTGCAATAAAGTACTCCCACAATTTAATAATCATTAAATACAACTAGATACAATTTTACACTGCCCTCTCCAAATATCTCCTAGTTTTGGAAAACTTTAAAATGTCGTAAAAGGCTCACAGTACTTTTACTGACTGGAAAATACTTCATATCACATCACTCAGCAGTGAAAAGGCACCAGAATGCTAAGCTACTGCAACTGAATGCCCATGATTCTCCACACAACAAGTTCCCAACTTTCAGGATGCTGTGAGGGATAAGTGCACTTCTCATCAAGAATAAGGAAAGGCACAACTCTTTATGGCTTGTAGATACCAGTATTGACAGAGGCCTGGGGTAGTATGTCTTCACCAGCTCACATTTCAGTCAATAGCATGCAAGGTAGGGAGGGAGAAATTGAGGTAAGTGCTTCAGATCTGTTGAGTTTTACAACCATTGTGTATTTATTTCAATTGGTTATATTTAAAGATGATAGCCTGAATCTGAATATCAATTTAGTGGACTATTAAATATAAAGCTTCTCCAAGCTCTGATGCCTTGGGCTGTTAAGATTTCAAGTGATTTAGAACTACGATCATTAGTTCATTAGTTTTTTAAAAAATGTACATTCTATTATTCTAGCAAACATGGGCTATAACAAAAGAACTGTTATATTTTATTGCTGAAATGCAAGTTCTTTACACAATAACCTACACAAAATTCTACTGTTTTGCCCCAACCAATACTTAACTACATTTTAAATATAGGTTTAAAAGGCACCTAACACTAATCTCAAATATCACAAACATATTGTGTATATTCTACACATTAACTCACCTCAGGGAAACTCATCATATCTACTAGGATGAGTTGAGGGGATTTCAGGGAGATTTGTCCCAGGTGGTTTAATGGAAATTTTCCATCATTAGTAGTAACGGCAATATGATCCAAAGCACCTAAAGAAAATATCACATTTCCAGTGAATGGTGACTATATTTAACAAACAAGATCAAGTAAATACAAAATGGAGCATTTTAGATAACATTTCTATTGTAATAGATGTATATGTTTAAATTAGAGTCATATAGTCATACAGCATGGAAATAGGCCCTTTACCCCAACTTGTCCATGCTGACCAGGTTTCCTAAACTGGAATATTCATCCAATTGCAAAGCGGTCTTCCCTGTATTCAATTTAGAATTGATCCCATTAATCTACTTCAAAATTCATACGCCTTGATCCTACTTATAAGATGAACTTTGGTCGAGAGTCACAATCTCCTAAAAGTAATAGAATTCTGCCCATTTTTTCTCTTAATAAATTTAAAAAATCAAATCCAACTAATGATAGATGGCATGCAACAACTCACTGACTGCTATGTTCTGAAAGTACAAAGCAGCAAATTTGGAATAAGCAGAAAACAATGGAACCCTAAAGCTGCTGATTGTACATTTTTATCATTTTCTTTCTTGTGATCAGAAATAAGTTTCTTCTAAAATACAAAAAAGTTCCAAGTTGCTGGATAATCATGACTTGTGAGCTGCTGTCAACACAAATCAATGCCAGAACCCAGATATAATCCTGTAGGTCTCAAGACTTTTCACCACAACTTCCACACAGCAGGATATTAATGGTGCTATTTTGGGCTACTGTTGTTATTGTAAAAATGAATGAGACATAAAATAATCACTGATAAATTAGTTTACTTCAAGTAAACATATTCAAGAATCCTATTGATAATGGAACATCATGCAGCAAAACAAGCGAGGAAGAATTTCTTGTAAATATCTGATCTTTAAAATGGAATATTTATGGTCTTAATTTCCAGAAAATCTTCCTTGATTTTATTACCTTTCAGGAGACAAAAAGGGCTATAGATGTTCTGTAAATCTACTTGAATTAACAGCACACTACACAGATATGACTAAAATAAATTTTGGTTGAATAGTTCTGATGCTTGTTCAGTCATTATAATAATAGGTTTTATACTATTTATTTATAGTTAACATGGACAAAAATATTGATGAAACATAGCTCCAGGTTTAGAACCTCACATTTCATCCTAAAAGAACTTTGGTACCTAAAGACTGTTCTACTATGAATAAATTAAAAGATCCAGGGCAGTCCAAATCAGCAATCAATCATTCACATCCAGGTTGTCATTTGTTCTCCTATTTTAACCCATTCATTTATAGCTATAAAAAAACTGCATTATTGTGAGGGAGCAGAGCAAATAGATATTGAATCGTTTATTACCTACCATACTGCGTGGCAATTAAAGTTTCAGGTATCAAAATTTCTATTGACTGTTATAAATAAGGGAGTACAGAACGGTACCTCAGCACATAACTTGATAGGTAATATTTTACTCCTACTATTCCACATGCTATAATTTCTGATGCACTTAACTTGTCGGCAGAAACATTTTATAATTAACTTTACCATTGGCAGCTCATTCTCCCCAAGTCTGCAGTTTAATACAATTAGAAATTTTTACTTGGAAGTTTCATGTCAGCATTCAATCAACCAAGGTGAAAAAAAATCAACTCGTTAAATAATAGAATTAAGTATTTGATAAAGTGCTAGATACTTGGAACACTTCTATTCCTGTTTTGAGATGCTGTTACCTGTCAGCTTACATAGAAAACCATCTGCAAACACTTCTACTAGAAGGTTTTGACATATGCCTCCTACAAAAACCATTTTCAGGAAGCTATTAGCAAAACTGGATTCTTCCTGGTCAAGACCATGGTAAAGAGGAGCTCAGGAAGGTCACATAAAGTGACCAAATTATAATGCAGAACATCCAAAGCATGATTATGCTCCAAGTATTTGAATTTTATAAAGTAAAATAAGGTAGATAAAAAAATTGGGAAGCATGAATATGGGATAGCTGACACCATTTGCTTTCTTAAACTGATGATATTTAGAGTCCTTTTCAAAGCGGATATGATTTTTTAAAAATGTATTATTAAATGGCTAACTTCTAGAATTAAACATTTCACATTCCCCTTTCTGTGAAGTTTTAAATTTAGATCACTGAAATAAGGAATTTGGAAATAATAACTGATATTTACTCATTTTCATAAGACCATAATCAGGAAGAAAAGTATGTAGTATTTAATCTAACAACACTCTTTTGAAAAAGAGAAGTAAAATTGTGTTTCTTATGGTATTGTGAAAAGATAATAATTGTGGATGGCTTCCTGTTTAGTTGGCATATTCTCCAAAAGTGAAAGTGAAAACTTGTGCATTTTGGTCAAAAACATAGTTCTCAGTCAATAATTTCTGGAAGCTCTCAGAGTTTTACACCACACATCTTTTAAATAGGACGTTTGGGCAATCATCCATCTTGACTTTTTGGCTCCAAGAACTCAAAGAGCAGAGTGAAGTTTATTCCAAGGCAGATTTCAGCAAATCCAGGAACACTTGAACATAAAAGTAATGACCCACCAGCAAAGAACATTCTCTGAAATGCACAGTGGTGGAAATGAATGTCAATTATTGCCAAACAATATGTGATTACTTGAGCAGCAACTTAGGTATTTAACATATTATGGGGAATCAAATCAACTTGTTGCATAATGAACAAAACTATGTAAAATGGAGGCCAATTTAGTCTTGCATGTCATGACTGTGCATTTTTGGTAAGAAGGTCCATTTTGATTGTAGTGAGCTGGTAGCCACTTTGACCACATTAGCTAACAGCAGCTTCTGTCTCAGCATCTGTCTCAACAACATCTGTCTCAGCACAATCGACATTGTGCACGAAACTGCTTATAAAATTGCTCTATAGTACTGCTATGTGGACAATTGATGGCTGTATATGTCATTTTTTAAAAAATGCATTGGTTAATATTTTTAGGAAGTAGTGAGTGACAATTTTAAATCTCTGAATGACACGTGGCAATACCTGTAGAATAGCTATGGAAGGATCACTGTTCCAGCCAAGTAACAAACCAGCATGATTAAGCACACACACACACTCTATAATTATAATAAAATGTATATTATTTTTAAAGCTCCAAGTTTTTAAATTTTTCTAGTTTGGGAATTAGATCAATGATTAATATTTTAGATTATGAAGACATATTGTACATCTATAAAGCTTACCTGGTGAAGTTCTTATATTTAGATTCTTCCCATAATCATCCTTGAGATTGTCTATGATTTCCAGCATATCTTGTTTTAATTTGTTGAGGTCAATAATGTCTTCGACCAAAGCAGCATTGATGTTCACTCGAGGACCTTGTTGTCCTTTAGTTTTCACTGTAATTTATAATCAGATTGGGTACATCAGTCTGCTTCTACAAATAAATTATAAGCTGTTATAAGCTTACCATAACCTGTTATTGGGAGCTCATCTATAAATAGCTGAAATCAGCTAAATTTACATTGGTTTACCTGCCACAGTTGTAACATTGGGATGAGGTCATTTTATGTTTGTACATGAAATGCACTTGGGTTATTCAGTAATTAGATCACTTATTTTAACTCCTATATTCTGTATATCAAATTAAACAGGGTTATATTGATTGCTGACTGCTCTTTGCATACAGTACTGCAATGCTGCTTACGTTCCAAGAATTTTATTAAAATCTTCACTGAACTCAATTGGCAAATATTCACATTTGATAATCTCCTTACATTCACGTGGTAGTATTTGCATCTTGCAGGCAGTATAACCAACAGATATCTAGCAATTACTTGGAAACATCTGCAACCCATAAACAAGCAGGAACGTAATGTATATTGAATTCAGAGATGGGAGCCAAAAGTTGTGTATTTATTCCACTCACTTGCATCTTACAAAATAGGTTCCCAGGTGAAAGGATTTTGAGCCCAAATTAAGATTGCAATTTTAACCAATACTTCAACATAACCAGTTGAAACTAGAAACTAAAATGAACCAGATGACTTTCTAAGTCTCACAATTGTAATTACATAGGCATTTTTCATCAACAGTAAAATTCACACCTTTTTCAATTTCAACATATATTATCAGACAGGGAGAAGTAAAAAAGGCAAGTTGTTACCTTTGGCTTTCTTGGTAGCAAGTGGTCGGCTCAGGGATTCAAGCAGGGCACCGCACTGCTTGCAGTTGTTCAGGAACACAGCTGCTGGTCCCACTCGGTTCTCCACTGCTGAGCGCATGAAAAGCGGCCGGAATTTGTACAGTGAAGGTCCTAGTTGGTACATCTGTCTCAGCACAATCGACATTGTGCAGGAAACTGCTTTTAATTGTTACCTGGAGTATAGCAGAAAGGCATTTTCAGGGTTGAGGAAAAGTTCAAAAAGATTGTGAAACTCACGCAAGACTGAGGAGCTTTCAGCAGCTTGTTAATTTCATTTTGCTCCCTCATTTTAGTTTTCCCAGTCTACTGTCAGTGAGTCACCTCTCTATTCCCAGTGTCGCAAGTCAGACTTTCCCTTCAACAACTTCCAATATTGAGAGCAAAACTCTTTTAATTCCAGGCTTTTCTCTTTAAGGTCTTTTTTACACGTGGCCTAAATAGCTACCTCCAATTCAATGCATTATTAAACCACATACAGCCTCAAAAAAGGTAGCGCCAAGCAATTATTGCACCAAACATTTAAGCTGTGTATGACATTAATTTCTATCTTGCATGATAGAAAGCAAAGCCTTAACATGCTTTAACAAAGTTCATGTTGCTGCTTTAGATAGAGGGAAGATCATGAAGTATGGGAAATATCCTGCAAGTTGGAACAATTTGCATTAGTCTCTAATAAGGTATGTCTTAATTCTTTTCAATTTTGAGTTGAACTTGATGCTGATCAAGGTGATAGAGGTCAGTGCTGGAAATATAAACCTTTTCCACTTTTAACACTTACTGAACTATTTTCCAGTTCAGGTATAACACACACCAGATGCAAAGGAAAGTTCATTCCACTCTATTCTTCAATGCACCTTAAACCAATTTTCACTACAGCAAACCCTATACAGGGTGTGAATGTTTCCAATTTTCACACAAACCTCCTGGTGGTCTGAGTTAGATTGTTAATTAGTGTTCGATTTCAAGCCGTTTTCTGCTGTAGATCTATGCCCATTAGGAACTGAGTTCAAACTGTCCAAACTTGTTTTATGGAGTACCTTTCTAACAGAAAAAAAATGAGGCATTTGTTCATTGATTTGGACTGGATATGAATACATATGCCAAAGGTCAAAGAACAGGTTTAAATTCAATATGTCACCTTGTATCCTAAAACAGATAGGATTATCATCTGTTATCACCCAAAGTCACAAAGGTTTTTCCCTGTTATTGGAACAAAAATTACTCAGTTCTGAATGCATACATTTATCAGTATTAACTGTTTCATGTCAATTAACAGTACGAAAGTCTCAGCTAAATGTTCCTGATATACCATGTATACTTTGTAAAAATATTCACAGAATTCCATAAAGTTTTCTGAACCCTATGAACAGAGTTCTTAACTTAAACTGCATTGCCAGCAATTAGTATTTCCATCTTAATCCAGTTGTTTCGACTAAGATGGAGAATCTCAATCAATTATCATAGAATAGAATCTTAGAATCCCTACTGTGGGGAAGCAGGCCATTTGGCCCCTCAGGTCCACACCGACCTCCAAAGAACATCTCACCTAGAAGCATCCTTCCAACCTATCCCTGTAACCCTACATTTACCATGTCTAACCCAGCTAGCCTGCACATCTTTGGTCTGTGGGAGGAAACCAGAGCCCCAGAGGAAACCCATGCAGCATGGGGAGAAAGTGCAAACTCCACACAAATTCCGCCTGAGGGTGGAATTTAACCCGGGTCCCTGGTGCTGTGAGGCAGCAGTGCTAACCACCACTGCCCAATCATGCAAAGTTCTTATTCACTAATTATGTTAACACTAACCTGAGAAAATTGTTAATGAAACAAACTAGTAATGATGCCACTGCTAAAAACTATTCATATGTATGAAAAGGTTCAGAAAAGAATTACAAGGATGTTACCAGGACTGAAAGATTTGAGGTACAGGGAAAGGCTGAATAGGCTGGGGCTGTTTTCCCTGGAGTGTTGGAGGCTGAGGGGTGACCTTATAGAGGTTTATAAAATCATGAGGGGCATGGATAGGGTAAATAGACAAGGTCTTTTCCCTGGGGTGGGGGAGTCCAGACTAGAGAGCATAGGTTTAGGGTGAGAGGGGAAAAATTTAAAAGGAACCTAAGGGGCAACGTTTTTATGCTGGCGAATGGGACTTGATTAAGTTATCTGATCGGCATGGACGAGTGGACCGAAGTGCTGTACATCTCTATGATTCTATGACTATGTGGGCAGAATCTACTTAATGCACACTAATTACAGAATACATAGTATACTTGTGGTAAGTACATCAGAATTGCAAATCCTTTTGTGTGAACATTAAGGTGTATATAAAAATGGCAAAAAAAAGGAACTTATAATGTTAAAATCCTTACATAAACCTAAAGCCATTAGAAAAATAGAGGGATAATTCTGAAGTTCTAACTCCAGTTCAAACTCATGAATGGTATAGGTATGATGAGGGAGTCTGAACCTCCCTCTGTAGCAAATAGATTACAGTCTTATAATGTCTCCTGAGCACCTATTATTTATGCAAACATGGTATTTCCTGAAAGCATTAGGATAAGGTTACAATCATATTTGTAGTAAAAATCTGAAGTTAAAGTCTTCACTGACTCCAGAACCAACAGGCTTGACATTCCCTACATTTAGTCACCTGCAGCTCTCCAAAATCTCAGGTGCAGCTTTTGACATTTAATGTGATGTAGTAGTAGTGTTCAAAGAGTCAGCATGAGAAGTAATGGCTTTACAAGTGGCAGCAGCAAGAATGAGAACTAGATCAACAAAACCATTCCTGACATTTTCAGCAGTAAAAGAGGCAAGTTACTGAGAAGTGGGCGGGCAGGATGCATAAAATTGATTGATTGATTTATTGCCACTTCTCCTGAAGTACAGTAAAAAGTTTTGTTTATGAGCAGAACAGGCAGATCATAGAAAGCAAGGCTGTATATCAGAGGTTGTAAAGAAAACTTGGTCAGAGGCATACGAGTTACACTGCACAGGGTGTGCATTAGGTGAGATCAATGTTAGCAAGATCAGCATTATTTGAGAGTAGAGACTCCCTCAAATTCATCAGTCTAATGACGGCCTGGAATAAGCTGTTCCTGAATTTGCCGGTGCATGTGTTCAAGTTTCTGTATCTTCTACATGATGGAAGAGGTTGTAGGAGATCATTACCGGGGTACAATGGGTCTTTGATGATGTTGGCAACCTCATCATGGCAGCAAACCGTGTAAATGGAGTCCATGGATGGAATACCACGTTCTGTTCTTTCTTACAGTCCTGGGCAGAGCAATTGGTGGTCCAGGCCATTATGGATGTGGACAGTATGCTTTCAAAGGTGCATCTGTAGAAGTTGGTGATGGTCCAGCAAAACAGTAATAAGTGAAACCTGGTATTCCTCAGGGTGATCATGAACCAACACTGAGCTGACTTCATCTTCATCAACCTATTCATGGGGTTCAAATTGAAGACTAAGGGTGTGAATCAAACCTACAAGACACTGTTAGATAAAAAAGGATTTCCTCAATGATGGACCTCCTAGCCTCCATCATATTCTGAGATAGATATGTCTCTTATCCTCCGAACAGAGCTCAAGGTGAGGCAAACGTATTGAAATGATAGAACATATTTCACAAACATGTTAAAATGCTGCTGCAAAATTAAGTATTTCCTTTATGGAATTAAATCTAAGCTTGTAGATCACAACTGCAAAATAAATATTGGGTATAGTTATCTACTTATGATCATTCGTTTGCTTCATAACATATATTGAGCATTTAATTCGAACCACCCATATATATTGTCTTTCTCCACACAATTATTGTCTTTTGTTAATAATTATGGCACTCATCAGGATTATTACTCATATTTCAAGTTAGAGGACAGGATGAAATTGAAACTGCTTTGAACACTCTGCAAACAAACATAACGTAAATATAAAAAGCAAACAAAATATGAGGATAAATATCATTCATTCTTACAAAAGCAGGAGCCTTCCCACAAAAGCAATTTACCTCAGAACTGGAAATCTGAAATAAAAACAAAAAAACTGCTGGAAATGCTCATCAGATCAGACCAAAGTTTTTGATGAAAAGCTATTAAAATAACTTGTTTTTCTTCCCACAGATGCTGCCTGACCTGCTGATTATTTACAGTATTTTCTACTTTGGCCGTAAGAACTTGCATGTCTTTTGTGGGTGCAGAAAATAGAAAATGTATGAGCCAACTTTGTCACTTGAGGACTGACTATGAATAGTTTAGCAAGATTTTCCAACAATCTAAAGATTTTTCTTTATCAGTTGTTCAAACTGCAGCAAGCAAACTTGGAGTATATCACTTGGAGTTCACTTTAGCTGATACAACCAATTCATTATCAGTTCTGAAATCAAAGTAAAATTCCCAATGATTTGTTGACAGCAAAACTTTTAGAATGTATCTACCAAAAGAGAGAATATGGCTGTGATTTTTTTTAATAAGTAAGGAGCCTGATCAAATTTCCAGCCCCTTTGACAAAATCTGTAGCAGAAAGGACCTACAACGAGGACAGTACAACATGTTAACTGTGGTTTATGTATCAAAAGATCAGATACTGTGAATTTCTGCTCTCTAGCTTGACGTCAAATGAACTCTTAATGTATTACTAACTCACAGTAGCCACCAAGATATCAGATATTCAGCATGTATGCTGCAGATATCTTTAATTAACTATTAATATTCACCACATACAGCAACCTGACAGAACCTGGTGGAAAAAATATTGCTATAGTTCCACGAGCTAAGTGCTTTGCCTCCTGACTACTAAAAGAATTGTTAATGAACCATTTCCCAGGTTTACACTGCTCTGGATCTGGCTACTAGAAGGTGCCCAACAGTGATCTAGGGTGGCTCTCTTGTTGAAAATAAATCAATTTATACTCTTACCCCTCAGCATTAGAATCGACCTGAGTCCAGGAGCTCAGCATGTGGGAAAATATATCCCAGCAGACTGGATGTGCTATTGTAGTTAATGGGTTTAAATACTGTACAAGCAATAATGCCAAAAAAATCTGCTTTGAAACAGCTACTTCAAATTTGATATTAACACATCTGAATAAAAGCATCTCACACAGATCACTCCCCAATCAATACAAGCTTCATTTTAACCTTAGCAACCTGATTTTAACTTAGGATAATATACAAAATGACATGCAAAGTTTTAACTGAAAACCTTTCTTAATATCTTCAAATACAGAAGCAATCACGTATAGAGTGCTTCAGGAGCAAATGAGATGCACATTTTAATGTTTCCCTTCACTTTATTCATAATGGTTCATTCAAATCCTTTCATGCACTTTTCTAACTATTTTTGTCATTTTATCTCAATGTATAGTTAGGTTTTCAATATAACTTCTAAGCACATATGCTGTGTAAAAGTATTTTAAGTAAAACACCAAAACAAAAGAAGAATGGTGCAATTGTGGAGCATCCGCATTAAGGATTTAAGGCTCATTAACAATCTTAATTCCCAATGAAATCTGTAATTACTATATTTGTGCAGCTGCATATTTAACCCTTTCTTCCTGAAACTAGATTCTCAAAGGCAGCCACCATTATTGTTTGTAACTTAATTATTATTTTACTCATTAATAATTAGAATTTGTGCTGTAATCTCATTCTAGAAGCAGCTCTTTTACATCTTTGGTTCTAACATTACATTGTAATTTCCCCTTGTAAGTTAATGTATGAGAGGTGGCTTAACTGATGAATATAACTCTAATTCAGTTCCCCAAAATGTAATCAGCATTTTTTCAACTGCACAATTAGATACAGTTGTAAAAATACTATGCCTCGGACAATCTCAGAAAATTTCTTCCAGCAGATTTTTTTTAAAAATTCTCACATCTCCTTGTAATTCATGTCCTCTTTCTCCTATAATGTATCATTGCTCTACTCTTCCTGTGTTGTGATGCAAAATGCAACTTGCTTTACTGCTCAAGACAGCCATTAGAAGAATGGTTTGAGGTGATTTATCTGCAGATGGTCTCTCTATTTCTAGGATAACATTCAAAGCTCCAGCAACCTATGAGGTAGAACTTTTGCAAATTACAAATTCGCATCTTACCATTGTGTCACAGAAATTAGGGCTACGGTACATGGCGTTAGACTGACCAGATGATTGACTAATACTGCAGGTTTTAACACTTCTGTGAAGAATCACTAAATGTTTTACTATATTGAAGGTGCTATATAGATGTAAGTTGATTATTGCATCAGCAAGTTCCAAATAATTTTCCAAGCTGCAAGTGTCACGGAGTACACAAAATACCTCAATAGTTTGAAAGCACTTCCAACCATTATTTTTTGTGTCTGGAATGAATAAAACTGTGGATTAATACAACAACAGATCATTCTTTAGGCACATCACTGAATGAGTTACCTGTGTGTCTCCTAAGTCACAAAACAACCTCACCATGAGGACAACAGCTAAACGTATGTCTGAATATAACCCAAATTATACACCATAGCCTTAATATTATAGTAATGGGTAGGATAATTGTACCTCGGAAGTATTTTACATTTATTTTTGTTCCACACCTATGTAGGAAACAAAAAGATTGCATATTACAAGCATGAAGAATTGTGTTTGAATAGTCTAATTAGGAAAATGAGGTCCCACACTAAATTATAAATTTAAACAACATGTGCTGTAGAGAAACTGCCTAGTCAAGTTTGGACTATTTGTTAAAGACAGGTTGCTGTTGTTGTTGCACTGATTGTTTTGAAGTCTAGTGTAGGGTTTCCAGACTGCGGGTTATGATTCCCATTCAGGAGCAATCAGGATCATGAGCTTCAAGACAACAATGGGATAATCCTGGGACAAACTCCATGGCGCTTGGTACATTTACATGGATTTTAATTTCTATCCATAATTCTGATAGCACATCCAAAGAGAATTTTTCTCTGAGGTCTTATTAGAGCCAGCAAATATTGTTGAAGAATTCATTTATCCCTAGCTGCACCCCACTTCCTTAGTCTGTGCTCTCCCTCCTACATCTCTCCCTCACCACCATTCTCCCTGTCTCACTATTCCAATCGCTCTCTCTCCCCACCTTCTCCCAACTGCTTCATCAGCCTTTACCCTCCCCTTTCATCCCCCTGCTATGAATGCTCTGTCCGTCCCCTTGACCTGATGGCTGTACAAGTCATGTACAAGTCTTTTTCGTTCACTGGCTTTAAAAACTCATTTCCCTCTCTGTGGCTCTGCCACTTTCATGCTCTGATAACATTTTCTCAACGTAACACTGAATGCTCTTCCCCTTTCCCATCACCGCCCTCTTTGATTCTGACAACTTTCTCATTCCCCCAAGTCTGACAACTCACACCCCCTAAACCAGAATAATTTTTTGTGTAGGAGGAGGTAACATGGCCTATTGTGTCCTCACTGTCTCTAGGAACTTAATGCCAATCTGCTGCCTTTATATGTTACCTTGTACCACTCTCCTCTCCCACACGACCTTTCCCACTGCTTTGCTTCTGACTCTGAGGTCATGCCATGACAATTTTCTAGCATAAAAATGGGATCACCATGTGTTTTAAAATTGGGAAGTTTTGTTCTACTGCATTGACAACAGACATTTCTTTGAACATCCTTTTCTCCCCTTACATTACTGCCATTCAAAACTGTCCAACAAGAAATCTTTCCAGAATTTTGATGACTGTTGTTTAGGACAAGGTATTGTTTACAAACTTGGGAGGGTAGAAATCCCGATCAGTGCTCCCATAGGGCTGATGAACTGCATGAGAATAGCATCTTCAGATCACAATATCACTTGCATTATGTTTTTTCCTGGCAACATCCAAGCTATGTCGGCACTCAGTTGTCTAGAATACTAATTAGACCTCAGCTGGAGTACTGTATTCAGTGCTGGTGTTGCACTTTAAGAAGGATGTAAATGTGAGAAATGGTATATAGCAGTATTTGGTCCCATCACATACAGCACAACCACTGATTCTGCTATGCATGTGTTATAAGCTATTTTACAGTTATTTATAAAAACTGGATCATTCTTTACAATTACAAGAATCACAGCTGTAATAAGCCTCTTTGCTACAGTACCTTTCCATCAAAGAGATGTCTGACTAATAAACATATCTGTTGTTCATATTTTTTAAATTGTTTCTCACATGGATGTGGGCAATACTGGAAAGGCCACATTTATTGCCTATCCTGAACGGCCCTTGAACGGCTTGAGGACAGTTGAGAGTTATCACTTGACTGTAGATCTGGAGTCACATCTAGGCCGGACCAAGTAAGGATGGCTGATTTCCTTCCCTAAAGAATGGACTGGATGGGTTTTATGTCAAGTGATGATAGTTTCATATTCTGATTACCAAGATGACCTTTGAATTTAATCTTCGTTATCTTTATGAACTTAATTTAGTTTCTATCAGCTGCAGTGTTGGGATTTAAACCTACGTCCCCAGGATATTAATCTGAGCCTCTGGATTACTAATCCACTGATATTACCACTGCACCACCATCTCCCCAGATCTGTATTTAGGAAATAAATTCACTTTTCCATTAGAAAATAGGAACCCACTAGAATGGGTTCAGTACTGCTATCATGGGATAAGTGAGAACACATCTGAACACAAGGAGGAGTAATCTTTCAAAATCAGATAGTTCCACACCACGTTCTCCTGCTCATTCATACTTATGAACTTGAGAATCACTGAGCTTTTACAATGCAGCAGCTAATAAACCATGTGCTTTTTTCTACGAATTTGCATTCATTTGGTTTTTGTTATGTCCAACTAATAAATTTGTTCTGAAGTGCAATCACATCCATATCAGTAATCATGAAAGCTAACTTATGTACAGCAACAAAAATTACAAATTAATGTATATTTTGGATAGTGTTGGTTGAGGGTTGAGTGTAGGCCAAGACATTAGGAGGACCCCTTGCTCTTTTTTTAAAAAAGGTCATAGCATCTTCTAATTCATCCTATACAGACAGACCTGGTCTTAATTCAATATTTCATCTAAAACTAATTAACTCCAATAAGAAACAAAGAGGATTGATGAAGGCAGAGTGGTAGATGTGATCTATATGGACTTCAGTAGGCGTTCGACAAGGTTCCCCATGGGAGACTGGAAAGCAAGGCTAGATCTCATGGAATACAGAGAGAACTCGCTATTTGGATACAGAACTGGCTCAAAGGTAAAAGACAGACGGTGGTTGTGCAGGATTGTTTTTCAATGGAGGCTTGAGACCAGTGGAGTGCCACAAGGATCAGTGCTGGGTCCACTACTTTTTAGCATTTATATAAATGATTTGGATGTGAACATAAGAGGTATAGTTAGTAGGTTTGCTGATGACACCAAAATTGGAGGTATCTTGGACAGCGAAGAAAGTTACCTCAGATTATAACAGGATCTGGATCAGATGAGCCAATGGGCTGGGAAGTGGCAAATGTGAGGTGCTACATTTTGGGAAAGTAAATCTTAGTAGTTCTTATACATCTAATGGTAAGGTCCTAGGGAGTCTTGCTGAACAAAGAAACCTTGGAGTGCAGGCTCATAGCTCCTAAAAGTGGAGTCGCAGGTAGATAGGATAGTGAAGAAGGCGTTTGGTATGCTTTCCTTTATTGGCCAGAGTATTGAGTTGGGAGGAGTTGGGATGTCATGTTGCAACTGTACAGGACATTGGTTGGGCCACAGTTGGAATATTGCGTGCAATCTGGTCTCCTTCCTATCGGAAAGATGTTGAGAAATTTGGAAGGGTTCAGAAAAGATTTACAAGAACATTGCCAGGGTTGCAGGATTTGAGCTATTGGCAGAGATTGAATAGGCTAGGGCTGTTTTCCCTGGAGTGTCAGAGGCAGAGGGGTGTCATAGAGTCACAGAGATGTACAGCATGGAAACAGACATTTCGGTCCAACCCGTCCACGTCGACAAGATATTCTAACCCAATCTAGTCCCAAATGCCAGCACCCGGCCCATATCCGTCCAAATGACTATATAGAGGTTTATAAAATCATGAGGCGCACGGATAGGATAAATAGACAAAGTATTTTCCCTGGTGTGGGGGAGTCAGAACGAGAGGGCATAGGTTTAGGATGAGAGGTGAAAGATATAAAAGAGACCTAAGGGGCAACTTTTTCACTCAGAGGGTGGTATGTCTATGGAATGAGATGCCAGAGGAAGTGGTGGAGGCTAGTACAATTGCAACATTTAAAAGGCATCTCTGGATGGGTATATGAATAAGAAGGGTTTGGAGGGATATGGGCCAGGTGCTGGCAGATGGGATTAGATTGGGTTGGGATATCTGGTCGGCATGGACGAGTTGGACTGAAGGGTCTGTTTCAGTGTTGTACATCTGTATGACTCTATGACTCGAAGATAGCTCTCCTTCGGTTCAATCGCATTTCTGTACTGAAACTTAAATACACAATGTTCAGAGCTGAGTTCCATAACTGAGCGAGCAGAAGGAAAATGTATCGTAGGCTGTGAGCAGGGTTACAGTGTATAGCCACAACTACTGCTCTCTGTTAAATCTCCATATACGACCAACATGCCACTAACCGATTTACTCCGAAGCTCACAGTCAGATTGGTCAAGTAACAATTCTACTTTAAGGATAACTAAAGTTCATTGCTCCACAAATCATTTAATAACCTCAGAAGTGGATGTACGTTTACTCACTGAGCTGGAAGGTTTGTTTTCAGATGTTTCATCACCAGACTAGGTAACATCATTAGTGAGCCTCAGGTGAAGCACTGGTGTTACGTCCTGCTTTCTATTTCTGTGTCTTGGTCTCTTAAGGTGGGTGATATCATTTCCGGTTCTTTTTCTTAGACAATCGTAAATGGGGTCCAAATTGATGTGGTTATTGATGGAGTTCTGATTAGAATACCAGGCCTCTAGGAATTCCCATGCTTGTCTCTATTTAGCTTGTCCTACGATAGATGCGTTGTCCTAGTCAAAGTGGTGTCCTTCTTCGTCTATACGTAAGGAAACTTGTGATATTGGTTCATGTCTTTTGGTGGCTAGCTGGTGTTATGTATCCTACTTGCCTGTTTATTACAGTTCTTGCATAGTATTTTGTAAATGACATTCGTTTAGCTGGTTATTTGTATAGGGTCCTGGAGGTTCATTAGTCGCTGTTTAAGTGTGTTGGTAGGTTTGTGAGCTATCATGATGCCAAGGGGTCTGAGTAGTCTGGAAGTCTTTTCAGAGATGTCTTTGATGTAAGGTAATGTGGCTAGAGTTTCTGGGTCTGTTGTGTCTGCTTGTTTGTCATTGAGAAATCAGTAGACTCTTTATTGAGTACCTGTTCTTCCTGAATACGCTGTGTAGGTATTTTTCTTCTGCTGTCTGGAATTCCTGGGTGCTGCATTGTGTTGTAGCTCATTGAAATAATGTCCTGATGCAGCTCCATTTCTGGGTTTTGGGATGATTGCTACAGTAGTTAAGTATTTGGTCTGTGTGTGTTGTTTTCCTTTAGATGCTGGTTTGAAGTTCTCCATTAACTGTTCGTTCTACTGTGACATCTAGGAATGGGAGTCTGTTGTCATTCTCCTCCTCTTTTGTGAATTTTGTGTTAGTAAGGGTGTTGTAGGTTTCCTTTAATTTTTTCCGTTTTGTGATGTTGAAGGTGTCAGACATGTAGCGGACCCAAAGTTTGGTTTAGATAGTTGGAAGGGTTGTTTGTTCAAGTCTGTGCATTACTGCTTCTGCTGGGAACCCTGATATTGGTGATCCCTGGTGTTGCATTGATTGTAGGTCTTGTTATTAAATATAAAGTGGATGGTGAGGCACAGGTCTACTAGCTTGAGGATGTTGTCTTTGCTGATGAAGTTGGTGCTGTCTGGTGTTTGTGTCCTTGGTTCCTAAATACGTAACTACAGAAGCAATCATTCCAACACCCACAAACTGAGCTGCAACAGGACTTTATTTCAACGAGTCACTACACACTGCAGCACCCGGGAACTGCAAACAGCAGAAGAAAAATACCTACACAGCATATTCTGAAGAACGGGTACCCAATAAACACAGTCCACTGATTTCTCAACAACAAACCCAAACAAGCAGACCCAACAGACCCAGAAACCCTAGACACATTACCTTACATCGAAGACATCTCGGAAATGACTTCCAGACTACTCAGGCTCCATGGCATCATGATAGCCCACAAACCTACCAACACACTTAAACAGCAGCTGATGAACCTAAAGGACCTTATACAAACAACCATCAAAATGAATGTCATTTACAAAATACCCTACTAGGACTGTAATAAACATTACATCGGATAGACAGGCAGGAAACTAGCCACCAGGATACACCAACACTAACTAGCCACCAAAAGACATGACGCACTATCACTTTATCCTTACATACAAATGAAGAAGGACACCACTTTGACTCGGACAATGCATCCATCATAGGACGAGCTAAACAGAGACACGCACAGAGATTCCTAGAGGCCTAGCATTCTAACTGGAACTCCATTAATAAACACATCAATTTGGGCCCTATCTACCATTGTCTGAGAAAAAGAACTGGAAATGATATCACCCACCTTAAGAGACCAAGACACATAAATAGAAAGTTGGACATAACACCAGCGCTTCACCAGAGGCTCACTGATGATGTTACCTAGTGTGGTGACGAAACATCCAAGAACAAACCTTCCAGCTCAGTGAGCAAACTTACAAACAGAATCTCAACCTGAGCTACAAATCTTCTCAAAAATTGCAGACTTCAGAAGTCTTTGTTTCAAAAGTGGAATCCTTGCTTCTGAACCACACTCAGATGAAGACTCCCCAGTTCATATACAACTTCCACTAAGATTACAGATTTAAATGTTCCATAAATGTTCAGTTGAAAGTAACACTGAACTAGAAATTGAGAAAATCAGCCACAATTTATGATTGCTGAATGGAATACAGCATCCTGACTGGAGATGTGTGTGTTTGCCAATGCTGTCGTTCGACGGCTGACCTTTTAGATTGCATAGCCAAGCTTTGGCAAAGTATCAGAATATGGCCAGTACTATGTAAAACAGTACCAGGGTGCAGGAGAAAAGAAAGAACAATTTTTTTTAAATTTCAAAAATTTTGAAGCACATGGACCCTAACCAATTAATATGAAGTGCTATATTATGTTTAAATTGAATTAAACTCTGTAGCTGACAACTGTAAGAGCTAAGCCTCTTTCAGTTCTGCCACAGAATTTTATACAAGAGACATTTGTACGAAATCAAAATGAAGCCTCACTTAATACAGCCACTGCTGACCACTAAAAAAATTAGAAGTAAAGTGGTTTTGCATTCCTTTTATCTTTTGAACTCTAGTTTAATAGAAAATAAATTCAGCTTGTCAAACTCTAGATGACATTAATGATACAGGTGCAGGTTACTGCATCAGTGCCATGATTGAAGTCATTAATGGACAAACATCAAGCAATATGCATCATAATAACTGGATCCTTTATTCTATTGGAAACCATATTTTGAATTAACAATACAAAACCCAGTAACTTAAATATCAGAAATAAAGATTATTTCAATGCTATCTAACACAGGAAGTATGGTTCCTGTAATTAGATATTTTTGATTAATGTTGGAAAGGTCTATTTTCAATTGATATTTTATTTGCTTTTTTTATCTCTATCATCTTCCATTTCACCATTCTGTGAATCAGAGGCTAAGCTGTGCTCTGCCTACACATAGATTTAAGTGCTGGGACATGTACAGGCTTATTGGCTTCTAACAAACTTGCCCTTACTCCCTATCAAGAATCTACCTTCAGCACAAGGCCTAGCATTCTGCAACAGCACATTAAAATACAGATTGTACCAGCCTTGGGACCAGGCCTGTGCCAAAACAGAGGACATGCTAGACAACAAGCGGTCACATATCCAGCACACAATCCAAGGCTGCAGCCCTGTGCGTTCCCCTCAAAGAGACTGAAGCCCGGCATGTGGCCTTCTGCCTGCTCCGTCTGGCCATCTTGGTCAGTGACATTCTCGGAAGGACGAGACAATTTCAAGGAGGTGCTTCAGAATGACAGCATCCCCGGTGGAGTACTGAGAGTGACAGGGAGGTGCAGATCTAACCATGACTATTAGCAAATGTTGTTGGTAACTAGTGACTATTTCCTCTGTAGCAATAAACCACTTAATATTACTAAATACTAACTTTTTAAAAATGGTACTTAAAAACGTATTATAGGGAATGAGATTGGAGGATGATTCAAACTGGAAGCACTGTTGCTGCCAGTCTAGAGAATGTTGAATAAGGGAGGTACCAACTTGTGTTGAAAATGAAGTCCTGATATTGGAATCAGCCTTGTGTCCTTCAATTGCAATAGCATGCCCACCAGTTTTATATGAATACATACATTTCATTTTATAAAAAAGTTGCATTTAACATATAAATGCACTATTTAATTACCATATATTTTGTGAGAAAAACTATTCATTAACAAGTTACCCTTCAGAAAAATTTGAAGTTCTATTTCTGCCATATTTAAATTTCTGTGTTTAATCAATCAGTGGGCTCAAGCTTTGGTTGCCCATCCTTTGACTCTTATGGGATGTTACATTTATGTATCAGCTTCTCTCCTTTTGAAAGCCCCTTCCATTGTTTAATAAATAATGAAAAATCTCATTTAAAATAATTTTAAAACAAAGGGTGAAAAATAAAATTGAGAATAAGATTCTTTTTAAAGACAGTGAGTAGTGATGATCTGAAACCCATTGCCCACAAGGGTGCAGAAGAGGAGTTAATTAATACTTTGAAAAGAAATAAACATGTGAGGCTGAACAGAAAGCATAGGAACAAATCTGACTGGTTTGCTTTAGAGTCTGTACAGACTTGATGGACCAAATGTCTTCCTTCTGAGCCATAGATTATTCAATGCCTTCAATCGCTTTGGTGAGCTGCTTAAAATTATTTGTATTATATTTTATTCTGAATCCATGACTAGAAAAATGTAGACTTAGATTTACTGGACTATTCTAAGACATCAGAGGCCAATATCAACTGCATCATGCAGTCCTTCTGCTTCATTAACTGCTAAGTTTTCAATCAGATCTGGAAGAACATCCAAATCAGATCTCGGATCTGGAACTTACAGAAAAATGGATGTCCCTGAAAGAAAGGACTTGTATTCATATGGCGTGTTTCACAAATTAAAGCACTGTCCCAAACTGCTTTAATTAGGCTACTAACTAATGTTATAATTTCCTCTGTGGAAAACATGTCTAGGACATTTTACAAGACGCACATAAATAGATGCATAAATATGAAGAAGAGATTTAGGGACAAGGAAAAGGAAAAAAACATCTTAATAAATCTGGCCTATTTCAACTAAAATTTTGCAATCAGTTTATTCTCCAAAGAACAAGCAAATCTCTTTTCTCCTAACCTTTAAATTTGTGTCTTGGGTGTTGGAATTCTCCATTAGTGAAAAATGTAGCTTTATCTCTATTAAAAATCAACTTCACAATGGTAAAGTCTCTGCCAAACAGATTAACTTCCTTAATCTTTGCTCAGTACTACGATTATTTAATACACATAATCCTCTTCATTACTCACAGTAATGTGGAGGTGTTGGACTGGGTGAACAAAGTCAGAAGTCACACAACATCAGGTTATAGTCCAACAGCAGGAATTCATCCCTAGGAAAAAGAAGCATGGTACAGGGAAGATGAAGCAACCATGGCTGACCAGGGAAGTCAGGGATAGCATAAAACTAAAAGAGAAAGTATATAATGCGGTGAAAGGCAGTGGGAAACCAGAGGATTGGGATGCTTACAAAGACAACAGAGGGAAACAGAAAAAGAAATAAGGAGGGTAAGCTAGCCAGTAATATAGAGTAAGACTATAACAGTTTGTTTACATGTATAAAGGGCAAAATAGTAGTGGAGAGATAGTAGTGGGGAACAAGAAAATGACTGAGGAACTGAATAATCAATTTGTGTCAGTCTTCACGGTGGAAGACACGTGTAATATCCCAAAAATTCAAATTCAAGAGAGTGAGGGGGCAGAGCTGAGTATGGTCACCATCACCAAGGAGAAGGTGCTAGAAAAACAATGGTCCGAACGTGGATAAATCACATGGACGAGATTGACTACATCCCAGAATTCGAAGGAAGATAGCTGAAGAAGTAATGAGGCATTACTAGTGATCTTTCAGGGATCACTAGAATCAGGGAGCGTCCCAGAGGACTGGAAAATCACTAACATGATACCCCTGTTTAAAAAGGGAGTAAGGCAAAAGACGATAAATTTCAGACCAATTAGCCTAATCTCTGTTATGGGTAAGATCTTGGAATCCATTGTGAAGGATAAGATTTCTGAATACTTGGAAGTGTATGGTAAAATAGGGCAAAGTCAGCATGTTTTCATCAACAGGTGGTCATGCCTGACAAAATCTGCTTTAATTCTTTGAGGAAGTAACAAGCAGATTAGACCAAGGAGAGCCTATGGATGTTATCTACCGGGACTTCAAGAAGGCCTTTGACAAGGTGCCTCACAGGAGGCTACCGAGTAAGATAAGGGCCCTTGGAGTCAGAGGCATGGTGATAGCATTAATAGAAGCTTGGCTATCTGGCAGAAAGGCCGGATGAAGGGCTTTTGCCCGAAATGTCGATTTTCCTGCTCCTCAGATGCTGCCTGACCTGCTGTGCTTTTTCAGCATCATGCTAATCTAGACCCTGTCTGGCAGAAAACAGAGAGTAGGGATGACCGGGTCCTTCTCAGGATGGCAGCCAGTGACAAGTGGTGTTCTGCAAGGCTCAGTGTTGGGACCACAACTTTTCACTTTTATATATTAACCATCTAGATGAAGGAACTGAGGGTATGTGAATAAGTTTGCATACATTACAAAGATAAGAATATGGACAGGTAGCATTGAGGTGATGGGAAGACTGCAGATGGATTTGGACAGGTTAGGACAGCAAAGAAGTGACAAACGGAATACAACTTGGGGAAGTGTGAGGTCATGCACTTTGGTAGGAAGAATAGAGAAATAAACTACTTTCTAAATGGGCAGAAAATTTATAACTCAAGTGCAAAGAGATTTGGGAATTCTAGCCCAGAATTCTCTCAAGGTAAACTTGCAAGTAGAGTCAATAGTTAGGAAGGCAAATGCAACAATGGCATTTATTTTGAGAGGACTTGAATATAAAAGAAGGAATGTACTACTGAGGCTCAATAAGGCTCTGATCAGACCACATTTGGAGTACTCTGTACAGTTTTAGGCCCCATATCTCAGGATGGATGTACTGGCCCTGAATCATGTTCAGAAGAGGTTCACGAGAATGATCCCAGGAATGAAAAGCTTAACATAAGAGGAATGTTTGAGGACTCTGTGTTTATACTCGATGGAGTTTAGAAGGATGAGGGGGGAATCTAATTGAAACATACAGAATACTGAATGGCCTGTACAGAGTAGATGTTGGGAAGATGCTTCCATTGGTAGGAGAGACTAGGGCCCAAGGGCATAGGCTTAGAGTAAAGGGAAGACCTTTTAGAACAGAGATAAGGAGAAACCTCTTCAGCCAGAGAGTGGTGAATCTATGGAATTTGTTGTTACAGAAGGCTGTGGAGGCCAGATCATTGAGTATATTTAAAACCAAGATAGATACATTCTTGAGTATCAAGGGTTAAGGGGAGAAAGCGGGAGTACGGGGTTGAGAAACTTAAAAGCCATGATTGAATGGCAGAGCAGACCCGATGGGCTGAACGGCCTAATTTCTGCTCCTATGTCTTATGGTCTAACAGGATTATTTGAAATCACAAGCTTTCAGATGGCTGCTCCTTCATCAGGTGAAGTGGAGGGAAGCACATAGGGACAGAATGAAAAGGTGGAGAGATAACTGCAAGATAATTCCAAGAGTAATTAAGAGTGTCAAAAGATGGTACAAATGGTGTGAGTGGCGTGTCAATAACAAGACTTGTTATTCAGCCTGTTGACACGCCACTCACACCATTTGCACTATCTTTTGACACTATTAATTACTCTTGGAATTATTTTGCAATTATCTCTCCACCTATAAATTCTGTGTCTGTACACTTCCCCCTACTTCACCTGATGAAGAAGCAGCCCTCTAAAAGCTTGTGATTTCAAATATACCGTTGGACTATAACCTGGTGTTGTGTGACTTCTGACTTTATTCATTACAAGGGAGATGATGGCCTAGTGGTATTATCAGTTGACTATTAATCTAGAGACCCAAGTAACATTCTGGGGAGCAAAGTTCAGATCACACCATGACAAATTATTTAATTTGAATTCAAAATAAAAAATCTGGAATTAAAAACTGAATGACCATGAATCCACTAATAAGATGGAAGGAAATCTGCCGTCCTCACCCGGTCGGGCCTCCGTGTGACCCCAGACTTAAAGGGCCCAGAGGACCGTTAGGAATGGGCAACAAATGATGGCCTCGCCAGAAACACCTCATCACAGAATCTCAAAGGCAATAATACTTCTCCAATGATTAGGTGAGCAAAAGTGCACAAATTATGAAACCGGAAAGCCATGTACAATAAGGAAGAATAATGTGTTAAACATTTTTATGCAATTGACGGAAATCTGCAGAACTCCAAAAATGCTACTCACTCGTCTCTACAAATGTATTTTTCATTAACGCAAATAGAACAATTTGCATCAATTTCATCATCAAAATGAGGTCGGCCAATTTTCTGAACAATCAAAAGGAGAATAAATACTGTAGCACTATGCTACGCCACAGAAACTAAAGCAAATTCCCGAACATTATTACGAGGAGGGGAGACAATGTTTTTAGGCGCGGAAGAACAATTACCCCTGGAGCTACTCCCCCATTATACTTATTATTTAAATTATATGATTACTATGAACCATAACAATTTATAAACACATGGGGCTGATCACTGACATCTGTTAGCAACCTGACCCTGCGGAACAGTATTACCACTGAAGGACAATGTGGCCTGAAAACGGAGAGAGTTCAAGAGATTAAAAGTTTAAATCGGGGATGGTTTCACCTTAATGCAATACATTCCTATTAAAGTGGCCGTTATTATTGTTGTTTTTATTGTCAATGGGATCAATGAGACCCGAAGATCAACTACCTACCCAATGAGTTTCAAGAGTCTCCGTTGCTCCTAGCGTTCACCCTGCTGCCACATCCGGGCCAACGCAAACCCACAGTGTGTCTGGGGCAAAAGGACTACATCACCCAGAATGCTCCGTCCGGCTGCGCAGGGAAGGCTGCGCGAGGACGCCACGCGTCGCCCGACGGGCAATGTGGTCTTTTCTGCCCATTGAGTGACGGCACGAACCGGAAGAGTCTGCCGCGAGGTGAAAGGTTAGGCCGTTGTCTAGACCGGATGTAATAAAAGGGGGAAGCTGGGAGCGACGAGGGAATGAAAGGTTCACCCGAGTGGACAGGTAACGGACGGCGTAAGGGAGGGAGGTTGATGGAACTGGAATGCCGCTGGGTGGAGGGAGTTTCAAATCAACCAAATGGCGCCGCTTTAAGCGGTCGCCCGGAATCCGAACGGAAGTGAATGAGCCACAAACTTGGGCCCGAGGCGAAGTCAGTAACTTAGAGCGGCCTTTCCTTTACGCTTGACTCTTCGGGAGTTACTCTCGCAGTGAGAGAGATTTACCCCACTCGGGGATTAATCTCGACCCACCGACGCAGACGAGCCTGTTTCATGTCCATACAGTAGCCACAGGACAAAGGGAGAAAGGCCCCTCGACCCCTCATGTTAATGCCAGTCCTTTGCAATTTGCCCTAAGTTTATCTTTCTTCCCTCTCCGTCTCCCATCCATACAACTACGAAGGCCAGATGTTTTGGAATTTCCTACTGAACACCGCTCCCCCCCCCCCCCCCCCCTCTCGTTTTGGATGGTTCTTAAAACCTGCCTCTTTGATCAAACTTTCTGGTAACCTGTCTCTAAATGGCTGGGTGTTGAATTTTGTCTGATGGCACTGCTGTGAAGCCCTTCCCCCTAAACTAAAGGTGTGATATAAATCCTTTTCATAAGAAGTAACTAGCTGTCCAAATAGCGCAATTCTGTAAAGAAAAATGCGTTTCAGGCAAAATGGGATAACGCTCAGCATCGCCAGTTGGAATAAAAGGGAACATAGCAGTGTCAAGCAACAATATTATCATGTGCTTAAGTTGTTTTCTTTAATTACTTTCTTACTTTTGTAACCTCTGCAAACTGCACTTCACAGCCCATGTTCTTAACAGGCTCTCCTGGTTGCTTAAATGAATTGGTTGAGGGTCCCCCTCCTAAATTCCTTTGTGTTATCACCTCAGCCTCCACAACCTTGGTCTTTTGATCTTGGATCCAGCATGGGTCAATGTTTATTCTCATTCGACCTTTGCTACAGCACTTGCAACTATTTGTCATTTACTGTATTTGACCTCTGACCATCAACGTTGCAACTTTGTTTCCTGTCTCTCGAAGCTCCCCATGAACACTCTCCAAATGTATTTTCAATCATTGCTGAGAAATAACAAATTTTAGATTCTCCCCTGCACATCCCCATGCCAACAAACGTCATCCACATCCATAGGTGATAGCTTCACATTGTTTTCTGATTTTTGTTTGTTATATTACCTATAAAGTGTGTGAGAAATGTAAATTATTGTCAAACATGTTTTCTGATTTATGCAGGATCATTTGCAGTACAATGCAATAATATTATAATACATATTGTAGACCATGCAAATCTGTCTGAATAATGTAAACGTTTGCAATTATTTCTGAAGAGGTAATATACATTGGTCTTTCTCATAAGGTGCTTTATGTCTCTTGTGTTAATTGTCTAGAGGGCCTGAGTATCTGTTTTGTGTGTTGGTGGCCAGGTTTATTACATGAGATGCTGTCAGATTTTGGCTCCATACATTTTCATATATAGCCTCCAACATAGACTTTGTTAATTTGGCTTTACAGTATGCCATTGTCTAGACTATTATGTAATGATTAAACATCCAAAACAAAAATCACACTTGGATGACAATTATGTTATTTTTCACTATACAAAGTACTTCACGTTTCTGTGTTTAATTTTAAGGTTTTGGTTTCTTTCCTTTCTTGCTTACCTTGTTTGGTAGTTTTCTTCCGAATTTCTAGAATGTTGTAAATCTTGTGCTGCTCTGGTTTTCAGGATGCTGGCCACCAACTCCTATCTCTTCCTAAATTTGTATATTTCACATGTCAGCTTCTACTGGTTAGGCCAAATTCATCCACATGTGCGCAGTTTTTCTCTAAGCAGCCATGGTCCTTGTGACTATTTGAATGTCTTGGTTTTTTTTTGGTCATGATGGCTGACTTACACATTGCCAACTTGAGTCTTCACAAAGGAGTTGTGGTGCAAACAGTAGTACGCATAGGGGGAGGATGGTGTTTGCCCATTTCTTAAACTGAGATAAAGTATGCTAAGCAATGTAATTTGAGGTCAGAATAGTATTGTCCCGTTGGAAAGTAGCTTAATTTGGCCAGTGTGTTTTGTAAGTTGGCTATTACTAAAGTAATGAGTGCAATTAAAAATACTTTGTATTGTCTGTCTTCAATCACTATTTGAAACTAATTGAAAAGTAATTCTAAATTAGCAACGTATCTGTTAGTTGTTCTTGTAGTGTCGGAATAGATCTCATTTTTCAGTCAGAAGGTTGTCTAGTTCAAGTTGCACACCACAGGCTTGAGCACTTAATCTCGGCTGACACCAGTGCAATACTTAGTCTGATGTCTCATCTGAAAGATGAGAAATTAAACTAGAGCCCCATTTACCGTTGGATGGGCATCAGAAATCAAATAACATGATTCAAAGAAATACTAGCATTTCTCACTGGGGTGCTGAAAAATACTTATTCCCCAACCAGTATCTCTTTAAAAAGTTGTTAATTTCACCATTTATCTCATTGTCATGTTGGGGACCTTGCTGTTCCGTGTTTCCTATGTTACAACATGGACCACATTTCAAAAGTACTTAAGCACTTCGGGAAGTGTTGAAACTGTGATAAAGTTTTGCTTTCTTCTAGTGACATATGGGGACTGAAAATGAATCTCTTCCACTGGAAAATGCTTCTATTCTATCTGAAAGCTCCTCACAAGAGGGTCATCGACTCTGGATTGGCAATCTTGATTCCAGGTTAACTGAGTAAGTGCTGTAATTGTTGCTTTTATTTTCCAATAGTGTTCAGACTCAATGATGGCACTGCTATCTATAAACATTATCTAAACAACAAAGTGCTTCATATTTCTGTTGCCTGTTTAAATAAATTCAGTTCTATATTATGCCTGACTCCTGTGGAGTAGCTTTAAAATAATTTAAATGTAACATTCAAGCATGTTATAGCATGATGCGGAGCAATCAATTATTAATTATTAATGCATTTAAATTTATTTTTCTATCATCAGCAAACTTGGCAACAATGCCTTCAGTTCCTTTAGCCAGACTGTTAATATATTGTGTGAATGGTTGTGGTCTCATGTTGAACTCTGCCTACCATCCTGAGAGAGATCCCTTTATCCCCTCTCTCTCTGCCTTCTGCCAGTCAGCCAATCATCTATCCATGCCAGTACTGTACCCCTAACTTCATGGGGTCTTATCTTATTTAGCATTCTCCATAGAGTCATAGAGACGTACAGCACGGAAATAGACACTTCAGTCCAACTCGTCTATGCCGACTAGATAACCCAACCCAATCTAGTCCCACCTGCCAGCACCCGACCCATATCCCTCCAAACCCTTCCTATTCATATACTCATCCAGATGCCTTTTAAATGTTGCAATCGTACTAGCCTCCACCACTTCCTCTGGCAGCTCGTTCCATAAACTGACCACCCTCTGTGGAAAAAGTTGCCCCTTAGGTCTTATTTTATATCTTTCCCCTCACCCTAAACCTATGTCCTCTAGTTCTGGACTCCCCCACCCCAGGGAAAAGGCTTTGTCTATTTATCCTATCCATGCCCCTCATAATTTTATAAACCTCTATAAGGTCGCCCCTCAGCCTCCGATGCTCCAGGGAAAACAGCTCTAACCTATTCACCCTCTCCCTTTAGCTCAGTTCCTCCAACCCTGACAACATCCTTGTAAGTCTTTTCTGAACCCTTTAAAGTTTCGCAACATCTTTCCGATAGAATTTCACGCAATATTCCAACAGTGGCCTAACCAATGTCCTGTACAGCTGCAACATGACCTCCCAACTCCTGTACTCAATACTCTGACCAATAAAGGAAAGCATACCAAACTCCTTCACTATCCTATCTACCTGTGACTCCACTTTCAAGGAGCTATGAACCTGCACTTCAAGGTCTCTTTGTTCAGCATCACTCCCTAGGACCTTACCATTAAGTGTATAAGCCCTGCTAAGATTTGCTTTCCCAAAATGCAACGCCTCACATTTATCTTAATTAAATTCCATCTATCAGTTCTTAACCCATTGGCCCATCTGGTCAAGATCCCGTTGTAATCTGAGGTAACCTTCTTCGCTATCCATGACACCTCCAATTTTGGTGTCCTCTGCAAACTTACTAACTATACCTCATGCTCACATCCAAATCATTTTCTTAACTGATGAAAAATAGTGCCACTGATCCTTGTGGCATGCTACTGGTCACAGGTCTCCAGACTGTAAAACAACCCTCCACCACCACCCTCTGTCTTCTACCTTAGAGCCAGTTCTTTATCCAAATGGCAAGTTCTACCTGTTTTACATGAGTATTAACCTTGCTCACCAGTCTCCCATGGGGAATCTTGTCAAATGCCTTACTGAAGTCCGTATAGATCACAACTACCACTCTGCCCTCATCAATTCTTTGTTACTTCATTGAAGCACTTTAAGAACCTTCTGGAAATCCAGATAGATTACATCATTTATTCCCAAGATTTTGTACCTTAATACCTTGTACCTAAGATGGTGAATTGGCCATGCTAAATTGCCCATAGTGTTCAGGGGTATGTAAGTTAGGTGCATTAGTCAAGGGAAATGTTGAGCAATATGGTAGGGGAATGGGTCTGGATGGGTTATTCATCAGAGGGTTGATGTGGACGTTTTGGGCCAAATGGCCTGTTTCTATCCTGTTGTTGTTCTGTGATTCTGTCTGCATATTTTCAGTCATATATTGAATAGTCTATAAAGCAGTTAAAAACCATTGATGACTTGCATTGGTCCCAGTACCTCCCCCTCTACTCTATCTTCATCTAATCTGAAAAACTATATTTTAGCCTAGCTGTTTACTTTGATTACTTAACTCAGATGTTATCCATTGAGCTATAGTTTTGACCCGTTCATCAATCTTGATCATATATTGAATAGTCTATAATATATGTGCAGGACCACTAGCAACCTGATATTTCAACTTGTGGGTTCCTGCTTGATGTGCCCAACTTAAAGGAGTTTAAAAATACTTGCGGTGTTTTAAGATGCTTGCATATTAACTTATAAAGAATATATTTTTCCTGTACCATATGCATAGTATATTTCGTAGAGCACAGAAATTGGCCACTTGGCCCAGTGAGCATACCCCCCTCATTCTGACTGCCACATCTCAACCTTTCAGCATATTTTTCTAATTTTTTTTATGCACTCGTCTAGATTCCTTTTTCAAAAAATCTAAACCACGTACATCAACCATTCCCTGTGTTAGTGCTTCACATTCTAATCAGAGTGAAAATATTTTTCCTCATTGGATTTATTGTTAGCTAACTTGTATGCGTGACTCTAGTTTTAAGTTCTGCCACAAAAGGAAACATTTCCTCCATTTTGCTATCCAATTACCTTTTTAACTTTAAATAAGAGGTCAAGAGAATGTTAACTTTTTTAATTCAATCATTTCTCTGGTCTAGTATTATCCCTGTAAGTGTTGCATTTTCTTCTTTTGTTTAATAGTTTGACTACAATTATATACAGTTCTCAAGCATAGCACCACCAGTCACCTGCAGGTGTAACAAAACTGTTACTTGTCAATTGTCTTTTTTGGTATTTATTTGCAGATGAAGGTTTTAGGATAGTTGTACTCATTGGTTGTTGGCCTAGCAGAGGTTAGTCAGACCTGTCTATGATCATTCTCCAAGAATGTTTGCAACTCGGCCCACTTTCTGTCATTTATAATCTATAAACTTTGAAACATTCCTCAGTTAAAAACCATTGACTTGCATTGGTCCCAGTACCTCCCCCTCTACTCTACCTTCATCTAATCTGAAAAACTATATTTTAGCCTAGCTGTTTACTTTGATTACTTAACTCAGATGTTATCCATTGAGCTATAGTTTTGACCCGTTCATCAATCTTGATCATACTATACCTTCAGTAATCATTTTCATCAGCCTACTGTTCGGTGCCACATTGTTGGCCATTTGAAGTTCCATATGTACAATTTGACTTCACAGTTTGTTAAATGATTTTTAATATTTGCTGAACCTCTTTAAAATGTTCCAAAATATTTGTTAAGCATACAAGTTGAAGTTGGTTGGTCTGCTGAACTGGTTAATTTTCTTGCAAACATTGTCTTCCTCCTGGGTGACATCGTCAGTGCTGTGTGGCTTCTGGATGAAGAATTGTCGTTGTGATCTGCCCAGAATTTGTACGGTTCTGTTGTGATGGGTGGTTCTATTTCTGGTTTTGTACGGTATGGTCTGTTGGGGTCTGTTTCAAAGTGTTATTTATGGAACCAGACGATGAATGCCAAGCTTGCAGAAATTCCCAAGCCTGTCTTTTTGCCTGTCCCAGTATCATAACATTGTCCCAATTCAATTGGTGTCCTTCATTCAGTTTGTATTTGAGGAAGGACTGATCGTGTCGTTTTGTGACAAGTTGATGCTCATGTATTCTGATGGAGTTTCCTGTCCGTTTGACCTATGTAATGTTTCTCATGTTTGCCACATAGTATTTTATATATCACATTTGTCCTGCATGTTATGGGTATGGGGTCATTTGTCAGAGATAGTAGCTGGCAAAGTATGGCTGTTGGTTTGTGCTGTCATTATTCCCAGAGGATGTACATCGTTCTAAGATGTTTCTAATGTAGTGTAGGGTAGTCAGTGTTTGGGGTCACAGTGTTTTCTTGGTGTTGTTTGTATGCTAGGCATCAGCAGACGAAGCTGGTAGGGTATCCATTTGACCCCATGTGCGGGGTCGCAGCGCACGTGCACGCGCACTGTGTTGTGCGCCTTTCAAACGGCTGGCGGTGTTGCCATGGATCCGAGCGGTGTTCTTGTTATGGTAGAAGGGAGAATGGCAGAATGAGGGAATGCTGCAAAGTTGTGGCAATATAAGGGCTAGAATGTCCTCGTGTCTCAACGAATGTCCACGTGAAGCTGGACTGGAGCAGTATTACACTCACTTCATAGCAATGGGTTTTCTGAAATCGCAAGATCTCGTTAAGCTGACCATGAATGATTACTCTGTGCAGGGAATGCATAGCATGCATGATCGAAAGCGTTTATTCCAACTCATTCAAATTATAAAAGCTGTACAAAATGAGGACCATGATGCCAGTGCAAGTACTGACTGTTCCCAGCCAGAATCATTTAATGTCTTTGTGGAGAGAACTAAACCTGGCCCTCTGTCAGTTGAACT
Organism: Chiloscyllium plagiosum; assembly: GCF_037043375.1. Taxonomy (NCBI): domain Eukaryota; kingdom Metazoa; phylum Chordata; class Chondrichthyes; order Orectolobiformes; family Hemiscylliidae; genus Chiloscyllium; species Chiloscyllium plagiosum. The sequence goes on along the minus strand of NW_028270159.1, from coordinate 29,336,287 downwards.
TTGAGTACATACCTAATCATAAAAGGGACAATATCAGTCAGGTTTCTGAAACTAGTAGCTATCCTCCGCTATCATCTGAAAATCATCTTCAGGATACTCCTTCGAAACCTCCTTCAGTTGACCAGCTACCTGTCAAGTTATGTCTAAAGGATATGCACTCTCTTCCTGAGAAGGAAACTGATTGCTCAACAATCCAAACTACAAAAATGATTTTGCATGTTTCAGGATATAATTATGGACTACCACGTGCTGTCTTGAGGCCTGTGAACCCTGGGAAAGAACAGGCATGGATTGAGGTTGGAAAAAATCCACGTTTGTGTTCGAAAGCGACTTTGGAGTACGAGAAGTGCGACGTGGAGAAATTGATGTTGCAAAAGTGGAAGAAAATAGCTCTGTCCTTTTTCATGAGATAAAGGAAGCGGTTGATTTGAAGCAGTATGTCCAACAATGGAATGGCAACATGCTTTGCATATGGACAGACTAGAGCTGGAAAAACTTATACTATGATTGGGACTGATCAAAATCCAGGGCGATATGCACTTGCTGCTGAGGACATCTTCACACAATTGCAGACATCCGAGCGAGACAGACCTCTTTTCATCTGGATAAGCTTCTTTGAGATATACTGTGGCCAACTATATGACTTGCTGAATAGGCGAAAAAGATTGTTTGTCAGGGAAGATGGCAACTATGCAGTACAAATTGTGGGATTGCGTGAAATTCAAATGGATGCAGTGCAAACCTTGTTCGAGGTGATTTCTTGGGGCAGTAAAGCACGGAGTACTGGTGCTTCTGGGATAAATACAAGATTCCTCATGTTCACATGCTATTATTCAAGTCCAGCTTAAAAACCTAAATGATACAATTGTTGGAAGGATTTCTTTCGTTGACCTAGCTGGGAGTGAGAGCTGCTGATGCCAGGGATTCTGACAAACAAACTAAAATAGAAGGAGCTGAAATAAATCAGTCTCTTGGCCCTAAGAGTGTATTCGAGCTTTGGACCAGGAACATCCTCACACACCCTTTAGGCAAAGCAAGCTTACACTGGTATTGAAAGACTCATTTATTGGGAATTCTAAAACCTGTATGATCGCTAATATTTCACCTAGCCATATAGCCACAGAACATACACTGAACACTTTATGCTATGCAGATAGGGTAAAAGAACTAAAGAGAGGAACCAAAACATCCAGCACAATACATACTGGATGTCAAGGAGCTAGAAGCCCATCTCTGAAATGTATTAAGGAAACACCTTGTACAACATGGAGAAAACAATCAATACAGAAAAATGTGAAATCGAAAATTGAACAGTCGTCTTGTGAGACTAAAAACAATACAGCCAAAATCGACATCAGTTTTTCATTCACCTAATGTCCTGTGTTCCACATCTAAAATAGCAAATAAAGATGTGCTTTTGCAGACCCCCTCAAAAGGCATGTGGCTAAGTTACACTACACCCAATAAGGAAATCCTTAAGAAAGGTTCATTAAGTATCAAAAAATGTTCAAAGGATAAGGGTTCAACCGATAAGAGCTGTAGGACTAAGAGCGTTTTCTGACTAATCCAAACCTGGAACATCCAAGATAATTCAACATGGACAAAGGAAAGATTTAATTTCAGAAAACCAATCTAGTGTAACTAAAAATGTGAAAGTTCAAGCTGTTTATCCCATTCAGAAAGAAATCCTTTCAAAGACTAGATTTCACTGTACTGAACAGGTAATAAATAACTGTTTGTCCAATAAAAGAAATAGTTCTGAGAATTTTGAAAATGTGTCTCCTGACTCGAGTCAACTGTCAATATGCACCTTCTGCAAAAGGAACGGGAAAGACATTTGCATCTTTATCATCAACTCCAACTTCAACAATCACCATTGACACAAAAGAAGCTTGGTTATCAACCGTTGAAGGAACTTCTCAGGCAATTCTATCAACCTAAAATTAGAATGGATGATGAGGAAATTAAATCTATTTCGTCACTGCAGTGTGCGGTCCAAAGGTCAGATGATCAGAATGAATGTAGTAGTAATTGTGATTCTTACGATTATCAATGGCTGAATGATAGTGAAAATCAGACTGATCGTAGTAATCAACCGACCTTCTGTGAAGCATCAAAAGGAGAACGAAGTGGAAGAAATAAAGTTCAAGAATTTTTGTTTTCTCAGAATCAACGTATTAGTCTAAGGGAAGAAGACAACAATAAAATTACATCACTGTGGAATACAAGTGAAGATTGCACAGTTGCCCATTCATCAGGAGCTAACTCCAAACAGCATATTCACAAAACAGTATTGGTCAAGAGCACTTAAGTCGTTTATCAACTGACTCCAAAAATACTCCTCAGAATAAAAATCAACATCTTTCAAATTGTCAATAATTCTTTGAAGAGGTGACAAGTAGGCTAGACTAGGGAAACCCAGTGGATGTGGTCTATCCAGACTTCCAAAAGGCCTTTGATAAGGTGCCACACGGGAGGCTGCTGAGTAAGGTGAGGGCCCATGGTGTTCGAGGTGAGCTACTGACATGGATTGAGGATTGGCTGTCTGACAGAAGGCAGAGAGTTGGGATAAGAGGTTCTTTTTCGGAATGGCAGCCAGTGACAAGCAGTGTCCCACAGGGTTCAGTGTTGGGGCCGCAGCTGTTCACGTTATATATTAATGATCTGGATGAAGGGACTGGGGGCATTCTAGCGAAGTTTGCCGATGATACAAAGATAGGTGGACAGGCAGGTAATACTGAGGAGGTGGGGAGGCTGCAGAAGGATCTAGACCGTTTGGGAGAGTGGTCCAGGAAATGGCTGATGAAGTTCAATGTGTGCAAATGCGAGGTCTTGCACTTTGGAAAAAAGAATACAAGCATGGACTACTTCCTAAACGGTGAGAAAATTTCATAAAGCCAAAGTACAAAGGGATCTGGGAGTGCTAGTTGAGGATTTTCTAAAGGTAAACATGCAGGTTGAATCCGTGATTAAGAAAGCAAATGCAGTGTTGTCATTTATCTCGAGAGGTGGAATATAAAAGCAGCGATGTGCTACTGAGACTTTATAAATCTCTGGTTAGACCCCATTTGGAGTACTGTGTCCAGTTTTGGGCCCCACACCTCAGGAGGGGCATACTGGCACTGGAGCGTGTCCAGAGGAGATTTAAATGGATGATCCCTGGAATAGTAGGTCTAACATATGAGGAACGGCTGAGGATCCTGGGATTGTACTCACTGGAGTTTAGAAGGTTAAGGGGAGATCTAATAGAAACTTACAAGATAATACATGGCTTGGAAAGGGTGGACCCTAAGAAATTGTTTCCGTTAGGCAAGGAGACTAGGACCCATGGGTGCAGCCTTGGAATTAGAGGCGGCCAATTCAGAACAGAAATGCGGAGACATTTCTTCAGCCAGAGAGTGGTAGGCCTGTGGAATTCATTGCCGCGGAGTGCAGTGGAGGCCGGGACGCTAAATGTCTTCAAGGCAGAGATTGATAAATTCTTGATTGTCACAAGGAATTAAGGGCTACGGGGAGAATGCGGGTAAGTGGAGTTGAAATGCCCATCAGCCATGATTAAATGGCGGAGTGGACTCTATGGGCCAAATGGCCTTCCACTCCTATGTCTTATGGTCTTATGTTGCAGCATTGTTCACCTCTAGCAATATAACACTAGCAAAGGAAACACTAACTGCACTTCTAAACAAACGGACAACACTGTTTCGTTGTCAGTCTATCAGCAAAGATAATATTCTGAAACAACTAGACCTAGTCTTTGCCACCCACTTTGTCTTTAATGACCAGGTATATGAACAAATCATAGGCTTGCCCATCTCTATGCTCATTGCTGAAGCAATAATGCAAAGCCTAGAAAGCACAGCTCTCCCCCAGATCCTGCCCAAACTGTTAATCCGATACGCAGACCATACCTTTGTTATCGTTAAACGGTCCAAGTTGGAAAGTACACACTACCTCCTCAACAGCACATTCATTGGGATCAAGTTGGCCAGAGAAGAGAACAACCAACTCCTGTTTTAGACGTACTGGTTGAACAAATGACCAACAGTGAGTTCCTTACCAAAGTGTATAGAAAGTCTGCACATACAGGCCAGAACCTCAGTTACAACATTAACCACCCCAAAATCCAGAGTGTTATGTCAAGGCCCTGTGTTAACGAGCTGCAATACTGCAATACCCCAAACTCGGCAAAGAAGAGGAACATTTATACAAATCTTTGCCAATAATGGGTGCCCTATCAGCTTCATCTGCCAATGCCTGGCAAACTAAGGAAGACACTGACCACCCTACCCTATGTTAGAAATGTCTCAATGAACGATGAGACTTCTACATCCTCTGGGAATAATGACAGCACAAACCAACAGCCACACTTTATCAGCTATTATCCAGGACATAAGACCCCATACCCGCAACATGCAGGACAAATGTGATATATAAAATTCTATGCGGCAAACGTGAGAAACATGACATGGGTCAAACAGACCAGAAACTCTCCTCCAGAATACATGAGCAGCAGCTTGCAACAAAGCAATATGACCAGTCTTTCCTCCTATCAATGCACACTGACAGTGAAGGACACCAATTTAATTGGAACAACCTTATCATACCAGGACAGGTAACAAAAAGATGAGCTCAGGAATTTCTGGAGGCCTGATTTATCCCCTGGCTCCATAAACAACACATTGAAATAGACCCCATCTAAGAACCACCACAGTACAAAACCAGTTGAACTACCTGCTACAGCAGACATAACCATGTAAATTCAGGGCAGATCACAACAACAGCACTTCACCCGGAGACTATATAGCACTGAAGATGTCACCTAGGAGGGAGACAAAACATTTGCAAGGAAATCAACCAGCTTGGCAAACCGACCATTAACTTCAACCATAACCCGAGCTACAAATCTTCACAAACCTTAAGCATAAGTGCTATTTAGGATGATTTTTATTTCTCTGATATGCATTTAGAAGTCTGGCCCAGATATTCTGAGGGTGGCACACCCAGTTGGATTGTGACTTCACTCATTTTATCTTTACGTTCACATGAGCTCCACATTTATAGCTGGGAATTTTTATCCAAGCCACTTAGAAATCCTGAGCAATTACAAAATCAACAGTTTCCCTAATAGCGGAGCATTTGAAGTCAAGCCACACTCCCTTATGCAGCAGTCCGTTGCCATGATCTGTGATGTAAAATGTCCAGCAGCACAGCCGGACACTTTAACGACCACTGAAAGGGTAAGAAAAGAGTTAGTGTGGCTAAAGTGGTGGGGTGTCAGGTAAGTAATAGTGCATAGGGTAGGTTGGGCAATGGTGGGTGTGGCAGGGCCAGTGGAAAGTCAGGAGGATTTAATGATCAGTGGTGGAGAAAGGAGGGTGAGTTTGCCTGAGTGAGGTGGGGGGAGTTTGGCCTGACAGGCAACGGGTATGTCGAGCAACGTTGGGTCCTGTGGATCTGGAATAATGCTGGCTCGAGGGTCTATAAAGCTGGGAACAATGTAGTTGGGGAATGGGAGTTAGTTGGCACAGAGTTGAGGGGGGTCACTTTAAAAGTTACCCAGGAGGCAGACTAGGTTTTTAATTTAATTTTAAAAAATACATTTTGATTTAGTTTTTAAATTTTCCTGGGTAACTATTAACTTGATGGAAGTGGAAGCCTCAATTCTCTAGTGTTTTCTCAAAGGGCTCAACAAAGGGGAATTACCCATTGGAATTCTCAATTTCCCAGGCAAAATTCCCACAGAGTCAGCTGTGTCTGGCATTCTCCAGAATCTGAGCTAGAACTTCAGTCTGCACAACGGCAACTATCTGGCCAGTGTTTCTACTGGTGAGTATTCAAACATTTCGAATGCTGTTTGGTCTTACAGAAGCAGGTTACAGGAATATACAAGTTTTGTGTGGATGTTAAGAATATTATGAGTGCAGGATATCAAGACAAAATACATCTCCGCTCATGCACTTTTCATTGCAATCAAGCTGCAAGCAGTTGTCTGAGGATAGCACATCACAAAATTCCTATAGTGAATTCAGTGCTATAGTAACATAAAAAATTGTTTAACATAACTGGTTATATTCTGGCTGTTGTCATAATTAAGACATTGAAGATAATTGTCCAACTTATTTTAATACGCAATAGTAGCAGGATGTTTGCTTTTTCTGATTGGGGTATTAGACGGCGCTGCAACCTCATTCAAATACAAGCATCTTGAGGGTTTTATTTGACGGTGGTTGACAGCCCTATTTCAGTGAGAGGTATATAGGGGAACCTCGATTATCCAAAGGACACGGGCGGGAGAGTATTTCGTTCAGTTAATCAAATTACGGATAATCAAATACCAGATAACAGTTTAGCCAAGCAGCGGGGCATTGTGATCTTGCCGGATAATCCAAAATTCAGATAATCTGATGCCAGATAATTTAGGTTCCTCTATACATGTTTAAATTCCCATGTCTTTGTTATTTAAACCACCAGTGAGAGGGATCAGAAGATTCTGAACAGTCAGCGATAAAACACATTTTATCATTAATATTCAAAGGCAATATACGGTCCAATTTATATTGGATTTAATTTCTGTGTAATGTTTCATTGCTGTTAACCTGCCTTTTTCATTGGTTTAAAAACAAAGCATTTGAGAATTTTATCTTCTGAGCTACCGTCTAATATTCTAATCCTTAGAAAATTAAATCATGTGAGGATGTGTGATATTATCAGTAAGCTGGGAAACTGTCCCCACAGCATTTCTGTTTGCCTTCAGAATTGAATTGCCCAACTATTAAGCCAGCAAAGGGGTGAGTGCTTAACTGCAGTTGTAGCCCGCTGAACCTGAAAAATATTCTGGTGTTTTTTAAAAAAAGTGAGAAACGTAAGTTGTATTTTCATTAGGTAAGTTTGATTGTCAGCTCTGCAGGCTCCATGTTTGCTGTTGGGATTTGGAAGCCGGTCTAAAACATGAGTTGCAATGGTCTTTAGAATATTGAGGTAGATCTGATCATACTATAATAATAGTATCAGTAGTTGTGGTTAAAGCAATCTGGTTAATGGATTACTTAATTATTTTGTATCTCTCTCCATCATCTTCTTAATAAATCTGTATTACAAATGTTTGTTTTCCTACAGGTGTTTAGTAGAGTTGTCGTTATCAAGAATATAATATAGTAATTCAACACTTTTTTTTCTAAATGGAAAAACTTGCTTTGTTTGGTGTAGGATTATTGCTCAAGTTCCAAAAGAGCTAATGTTTAATTTGGAAATCTTTATTAGATTATGACACTGAAGTTGAATTTGTAGAGGTAGATTTAAGTTGCTATTGTTAAGCTAAGTCTCAGCTTTCATAATTTTAATGCTGTGTTGAGGGGCTATGTCAGAATAAGCTAGCATTGTTCCTCAGGGTATAATCACTCTAATGATTTTAGCGTATGTGGTTGACTGCTGTTTTATTGCATTCAGTGTTTGAGATATTATTGTTTTGAAAGAAACCTTGACTGTAATGGTAAAAAGTTTGAATAGTTGCAACAGTGCCAGGCGGAAAACAAGAGGAAGAGGAAAGAGGAGAATGGGGAAGGCTGCTGTTATGACTCACGTTCACATCAGTTATCAGGAAGTAGAAGACAAACTTAGCCAGAGTATTACGCATTGCCACTCCTTTCTGGGCTGCTGGGAGCATGTTAATTGTGACTGCTGTCACTGTTAAAGTCTGCATTGAGAAAATATAATAAGCATTTGGATCCTTCACTGAACTTTTTCCAAAGCCTCAAATCACCACCAATATAAGGGGTCCAAATGTCTAAAGGTATTCTAGCCAAGGTTTATGTAAGTACAAAATGGTTTGCTTTGTTAAATATTAAATAGTCTTGCATTTTGATGATTCGCTGGAGCCAAAATTTGACTGTTTTCTCTCTACAGATGCTATCAGACCTGTTGAGTTTCTCCAGTTTGTTTTTTATTTCAGCTTTATACTCTATTTGCTTTAGCTATGGTTTCTCAATATTCGACCTGACTTCAAAAGAATTGGGAGCTCCAAGGCCAATCTCTGTTCCACATAAAGTACAGATATATTTATGTTGGTCCTTCCCACATGCTTAACATTGCCCTTTAAATACTATCTGCCAGACTTTGTCACACTCTGTGCATCCACACCTCCATACAGACCATACTCTGCAATCACCCTACCATGGGTTTATGTGCAGTGGCATTTGGAACTGGCCTGTAAAGAAATCCATACTATTCATAAAAACCTTTTGCTTATGGGGATGGAGTGAGTTCTTAACCTATTCTAACCATTTCTCACTGACTCCTTCATTTAGTCTTGAAGAGTAACTTATTATGATGTGCAGTCCCAACATTTAGTCCATATATGCTATCCATGTTGAATTCATCAGGCTTTAAGCTTTTTTTTTCCTTGCTGAATGGGTTAGGCTATCTACAATATTTGAAATTACCCTTCTGCTTTGTTACAATATCATTTTCCAGTGGAAAAAGTCTTAATATCTCAATATTTCAAATTTTAAAAGTTCAAAACCTCTCAGTAGTTTCCCCAATTTTGTTCTGCTTATTTGAGGGGGAAGCCTATCTTCAATCATAGATTCACTTGCATTGATTATTTACAAAAGGAATCTGCCTTGCATCCTTTGTTTCTGTAATATCCTTTTTTCAAGATCTCCAAAACAATTATAGTTTCAGTCAAACTGAAGTTTTACGCAAACTCAGCAATGTCACAAGCTTGCTGTTATTATTAAATATCCCAGTGTGGAATGAGGCCATTTGGCCCATTGGAAGGGCATCGCACACAGACCTAGTCCTCACTATCTCCATAACCCCATATTTCCCATGGCTAATTCACCTAATCTGCACATCCCTCAACACTTTGAGCAATCTAGCATGGCCAATCCACCTAACCTGCACACCTTTGGACTGTGGGAAGAATCCAGAGGAAATCCATGCAGGCAGGAGGAGGGTATGCACAATCCCCACAGGGAGTCACCCAAGGCTGGAATCGAACCTGGGTCCATGACACTATGACAGCAGTGCTAACCACTGAGTCACCATGCCACCCCTGTGTGTATGCACTTGTGTGAAATATACCTGTGTACAATTCCATGTGCATTTCATGTTATTTTCAGGTAGCTTTTAAATTCCTAATTGACTGCATGCCAATATTTCTGTTTCTGCAATTCGTCCCCCCCCCCCCCCTTTATAATCTTGCCATTTGTTTTTAAACTTTTACTGCATTTTTATGCAATGAGCGACATCTATTACTTTTCAGTCTATTAAACTCTGTTTTCTCCTGTGACTCCTTCCATTCTTCTTTGATTTACAATGGCCTCAATCAGCAAATTGTTATTTTGTGTCCACGTCAAAGCAATGTATTAATTCATAATTTATAAATGGAAAGCAAAAGAAGGCCTACACATATCATGTGGCTTATTGCTACCCACATCCTGCTAGTCTGGAAAATATCCATTTATAGCTCCACCCTGCTCTCTGCTTTATTCCTTATAACTACCTCTTTCTGTTAGCTGCTTTTTTTCATAATGCTATGCATCTGGATTTTCACTAGGTTTCCTTTATATGCCAATTTATAAAGTGTTTTTCATTTCTGCCTTTGTTTTTGAATGCTTTTGGCTACACCATAAAGAATAGTGGCATTCTCAAGTACTTGCTGGAACTTTTCTTATTCATAAGAAACAAATGTGACTATGTTTTTGCTGCCCTTTGCAACTAAATACATTCTAAAAAGCTGTTTAATTTTTAAGTCTCATTTTAAGAATTTTCAAAGTGTCAACTTGAGTTACTCCGTGAAGGTTCATTGGATACAGTAATTGTCATAGCGATCTGATCCACCTGAACCAGGAAGGTTCCAAAATAAGTCTCAACCTCTTCCGGGTTATCCAACACTGACAAGCAGCAGCGTGGCCTCCTTGGACCAGACTGAGCTGGAATTGTGGTTTCCTAAATTGGATAGAGTTTAAAAAGAAAACTTAAAAATTGCAACAGGAAATATTTTCATGTGGATTATTATCAAAGTATCAATGTGAGGATTTAAAGATCTGCTGCAATAAAGCATATCCTCACAACATAATTGTTGGAGTATTGAGTATAAACCAAATACAATCACCATCTGCTCAAACTTTCTAGTGCACCAAGATTTTTTACCTTTTGGTTTTTGGTGCATTATCAATTCTGATAATTGATGTTCAAATAACCGAGGCTGATCTGTACAGGGTATTATGGACGCTTGTCTACTCTCTCTATTTCGTATTTTTAAATCAATGTCATGCTTTCACTCCTTTTCTGTGGTTTTTGATTTCCCTTTGGTTTTCTGTGTGCCTGACTGTCTCAGAATATGATCTTTCTTTCAGCCCAACTCCTTACCTCTTCTGTGCATATAATACTTCTGTATTTTATTATAGTTAAAATACCACAAACCATAAATGTGTATAAACTTTGTTCTATTTCTGTAACTCTATCTCTCTTGTGTTGTGCGTTCCTTGCAATTTTTTTTAAACCCTCTTGATGAAAACTTTATATATATATATTCAATCTCAGTGAATGGTGTCTGGGAAGGTGAGTCCCCCTGCAAGTGAAGGTTACTGCTGAAGGACAAATAAGAGAACCTGGTAATAAACTATTGAAGTCAAGTTAATCTGTTTTGATTCTAAACTCAATTTTGTATGCTAAGAATGAAGGCAGAGCAACAAAAATTACTTCCATTGATGTTTGGCTGCATTTTGTTTCTCACTACTAGTTTTCAAGATAGATCCGTTATCAACTTCCCAGTTAAGGCTTTCCCATTGTGATTCTGAAAGCTTATAGAAAGTTGCCGTCTATTGTTTCAATGAAAAGAGGGGGGTTCATATTTACTACAATAGCTCTTTAAAATTGGAGGCACTGATAAATGTTTTTGAAAATTGGCAGTGAATTAGATGGAAATAGCTTGCTTGATTGACAAGTTGTTTGCAGCTGTTGAATCCATTGCTGCTTGTTGACCATGCCTTCAAAACAGAAGCTCGGTCTTAAAAATGAATAGCTGTACAAAACCATTTTTAAAGCTTTATTTTCCAGAAAGACTTGTAAGTCTGCTTTTTCCCTTCTGTAAATCTCTCCTGAAAGGCAGAGTAGAAGTGTCAGCTTCTGTGTACTGCTGTTTCATGATTGTGCAGACTATCTGTATTAGTGGAGAGCTTTTATCCTCCCAAAATAGCACCTATCTAACCAGACTTGTCTAATAATGTATTGTATGAACATATTTTGGCAGGGAGGGGTCAACCAGAGAATGTGTTTTTAAAAATCGTCCTGATGACACATAGAAAAACCAAAATTTCTTTTTTTAAAGAAAGCTCCAAATTAATTGAAGGGAAAGAAAAATGGCAGAAAGAGATTACATGTGAGAGTATTTGTTAATAGTTTTATTGACAATTTGCAGGCAGGAGAAAATTAAATT